>NC_142399.1:22603984-22688984 GCF_059441095.1 Idiotropiscis lumnitzeri | reverse complement strand
CATTTGTGCCTCACCCTAACCCAGAGGCAGCTGATGGGTATTGGTAGGCGAAGTGGAATGCAGCTCTGGCGGACGCTGCGGCAAAAACTAAAAAAACTTCCAAATGACTTTGACGTTAATTGTGGCCGACAAGCCAGCATTTCAGGAGTGGGAAGCAGTGCACCATGAATCCTGTGTATAATGAGGATGGGGTGCTACTGACCTTGAATCAGCATGTTGTGAGTTGGAGGAAGTATACTTCAAAGACCTCCTCAATTCCACTGACAAGCCTTCCTTTGAGGAAGTCTGGGGTCTCCAAGCCAGACACTCTTACTTCTGGGGTTGAGAAAATCTCAATGTTTAAAAACCTCCTCAGTGAAAGGGCCGCAGGGGTGGATGAGATCCACCCAAGTTCCTAAAAGCTCTGGATATTTAGGGGCTGTCTGAGAAGGGTCCAGCTGCAGCCGGGGCATTACTGTTAGGATGCAAGGGCGTTCCAGTCAGTGTTTAGTCGACCAATGAATCCATTTCGAACCGAGGTGTTCCCAATACGACAGTGTCGCGCAGTGGGCCATGGTGATATGATCGACCTACTTCATGGCGTTAGATTTATGCCACAACTACGGAAACATAATGTCAAATACCACGTACGAAAACATGTTTTGTCCATACAAAAATGTACCCACCAAAATAGGTTTTACGCTTACGGCTTCTCTCTGATTCACGCTTGCGACTCAGGCGTGACAATTGTGCCACAATTCTCAACCAATCAGGAGTCGGACACGAGGGCTGTTTCTGATTGGCTGTTACAGTCCAATCGTAACGAAGAGGTAGGGTAAAAAAAAATACAACTTTATTTATATAGCGCAGTTCACTACAGCTGGAGCTGTAACAAAGCGTTTTTCATATGGTGTAACATGAATAGGAATAGAATGGCACTATTACAAAACAACTACCATGGTGACATAATGATGAAGACGCAAATGCACAACTCCGAGAGGTGATTTTGATTATAAAAAAAAGACAAAAAAAAAAAAACAACAAATAAAACGAACAGAAAAACTTTTATAGAAGCACATAGAACTAACATTAAGACAATCTGTAAGGAGCTGCTTCCCCAGCCGCGGCTGAGAAAGCAGTGTAGATGGAACCCTTTAACCGCGGACACAGGAGATGCAGCGTTTAACAGGATGTTTATTAGAACACAGGTACTTACAAAGCAAATTGGCGTGGAGCCGACGAAGGACAACATAAAGCGCTGGAGGGCAAATCCACTCCAGGGGGAAAACGATATCGACAACGAAAAGAGCTTGCAACGCAAGAAAGGAGAACGAGAACGGAAATCGCTTGCCGCAAAAGGGCAAGGGAAGTCAATCAGAAACGAGCGAAGGGATCCGACGAGAGCAGGGCGCGATGTGTAGTCAATGGGCATCACGAGGGTCATAACAAGAGGTTCGAGAAATCAATACAAGGCGTGGTACGTGGCGTGAGCAATCGGAAGGAATAATCCGACAGTGTCGGAGGCTTAAATACACGGCGGCAATCAAGACATGACAGGATACAGCTGAGTGACCGGTGGGCGTGCCTCTCCGGCCGTGAAAACATGGCATGATGAAAATGCCGGGAGACACGCCCACGGGTCAGCTGAGAAAACAAAAACAGAGACCGAAAAACACGTGGCGAGACAGAGACGGATCATGACACAATCAAAGATATTTGAAAAAAAATTTTGGGAATTATAACTAAAACAATAAGAACAGCGTGTTATAATGCGGCTGTTTGTGTTTGCGGTATTTGACATGATGCGTACGTAATTATGGCATAAATATAAAGCCATAGAGAACAGCCGACACCGGATGTTGCCCTTGGTCTGAGGGAATGTTCCCATTGTCAGAACGGGGCATTCCCGTTAAAAAACGGGAACGCCCATTTGTGGGTGCAGCTTGACGATATTAGGCAGTCTTGGTTAAGCTGCACTGCAACATTGTGTGGACATCGGGGACAGTGCCTCTTGAGTGGTTGGGTGGTGGTCACCCTTCTAAAATTAAATAAATGACCTGACTACAGGGAATCACACTGCTCTGCCAGCCTTGTAAGGTCTATCCAGGTGAGAGATGGGGCCATCAGGAATTCGAATCTTAGACTCAGGAGGAGAAGTGTGGTTTATACATTTTCACCAATTTAGCTTTGTTAAGGGACAATGATTTTATTAACATTTAATCTGACATTAATTAGTATGAAATGTAAAACCTGGGGTTTAAAAAAGCATTTCCATATACACAATGACACATAAATACAAAATTATACTTGACAGCAAGTAGTTTGTAAAAACCTGAGTATGAAAACCTCTTTAATGTCCTATAACAGAAATAGCTTTTATTATTTTTAAAATGTTGTTTTAAATGGTATAATGGCATTTTCTGTCATGTTTGTAAATGTAACTGTCCATTGTGAAGAAAATTGTAAATTAAATCGAAATTGCAATATCTGTCAGAAAAAACACAATTATTTTTTTCTCCTAAAATCATTCAGCCCAAAGGGGGTCGAGTTTGGTCCCAACATAATTGTAGCTCTGATTTTTGCAGACAATGTGGTGCTGTTAGCTTCATCAAGCCGCTATCTTAACTCTCACTGGATCAAATTGCAACCGAGTGGGAAAGCAGTTGAGATCAGCACCTCCAAATCTGAATCCAAATCTGGTCCTTAGTCGGTAAAGGATCAGGGGCTCACTTCAGGTCGGCGAGATCTTGCCCCTGGTGGAAATATTCAGTTATCTCGAGGTCTTGTTCATAAATTAGAGAAAATGGGATGGGATATTATTAGCCAGACTGGTGCGCGATTTCATTATCTGAGCCTAAAGGCGAAACTCAATTTACTGGTCAATCTATGCGCCTAACCTCACTTTTGATTACGGGTCGTGTCCAAAAGAACAAGATCACAGATACAAGCTGCCTAAATTGGTTGCCTTCGCAGGGTGTCCAAACTCTCCATTCTACTCTGGATAAGGTGAGAGGTTTGGTGGGCACAATTTAGAGCTGCTCCTTATCATCAAGAAGAGTCAAATGATTGGCTTGGGCATCTATTTAGGTTGCCTTATGGTTGCCTCCCTGCTGAAGTGCTATGGGCACGTCCCACCAAGAGAAGGCCATGGGGATGACACAAGCCACACTGGAGAGACTATGTCTCCCAGCTGGTCTTGGAACGCTTTGGGATCCCCCTGGAGGAGCTCGACAGTGGCTGGACAAGGAAGTCTAGGCTTTCCTTCTAACGCTGCTATCCCCACGACCCGACCTCAGATAAATCCACAATGGATGGATGGATGAGGAAAATAGGGGAAAATCATTTCAGCTTATCGCACATTAATCATGTGCAACAAGAAAAAAGTTGTTTTGTTGTTGTTTATTTGTTTTTTTAGTACAGGTCAGGGATGTCCAACGCCGGTCTTTGAGGGGCCCTATCCAGCAGGTAATCAGGCTTCTCAGAGCTTGCTGATGGAGACATCTAAGACATGCCGAATAGGGGACCAAAGATGCACCCCTAGTGCAGCTGTATGACTTTTTGTTCTTTGTTGTTTCTGTAAAGGAAAATCTACCAGTTTGGGCCAAGTGCTTTGAGTTTTGTTAGGAGATGGCGTTTGAGATTGTGATAGTTTCATGCATTGATTGCGAAGCACTTGGCCACATACAATACAATACAATACAATCATATATCATATATATCTGCCCTGTGACTGGCTGGTGACCAGTTCAGGGTGTAGTGCGCCTTTCGCCCGTAGTCAGCTGGGATAGGCTCCAGCACCCTCCCGCGACCCTATACAGGATAAGCGGTGTGGATAATGACATGACAATCATATATATTCAATACAATACAAAACAAGTTTATTTATATAGCGCATTTCACAACAGCTTGAGCTGTAACAAAGCACTTTCCATATGGTGTGATATATATATAAGCAGTGTAGTGTATTTTCACAGGGTCTAACATATACAACTCATTTTATGGCCATGACAAAATTGTTGCTTTTAGAAATACCTAGTCTGGCGTTGGACCTCCCTAGTACATAAGTTACTGTCTTGAGAGGCATTGGGCCTCAACATTGTTTACGACGGGTCAGGGATTCCGACAGGGGTCCTCGACTTCCCAAGGTACTTGCATGCAGCGAGGGGGTCTGGCGACGAGGAGTTGCATATGGGAGGGGGTCCGTACCTGGTACCCTTAGGACGCTGTTGAAAGGCCATGTTGTGGGCAAGCAGGATGAGAATGCATATGCAATAAGGTAAAATTAGATATTCATGTCCTGTGTGGCCATTCCCTATCAGAAGGGTGCAAATTTTAGCAGGAAAATTATGATCTGAAAATAGAAATAATGAGATAAGAAGAGAAGCGCTCTACCACATTGTATTGGGCACGGCGTGGCATGGAGCACATTTGTGGCACGAGACGCACTTCAGTGGACAGCGTGGCACCAGGGAGCTGTTGTTGTTGTTGGTATGTTACGGATGTTCCTTGTCAAACTGGTTTGATTCCGATGTTTGAGACATACCCGGTGATCAAATGTGTTCTGGTCAAGGCCCCACAAAATCAAAAACCTGTCCACCCGTACTGGCACAGGATGTACGCAGGAGTTTGTGAAGAGATGAGATGAAAGAGAGAAATAGAAGAGATGATGAAATGAGAAGTTCGGACAGTTTTGGAATGAGAGAAACACGAACAGAAGTATCGTATTGGGCACGTCGTGGCATGGAGCGCATTTGAGGCACAAGATGCACTTCAGTGTGGACGGCGCGGAGCTAGGGAGCTGTTGTTTTTGTTAGTATGTTACGGAGGTTCCTTGTCAAACCGGTACAATTCCGATGTTTGAGACATATCCGGTGATCAAATGCGCCCGGTCAAGGCCACGCAAAATCAAAAACCTGGCTGCTACTAATGTGTTGATGGAGCCCCATACTATAAAACCACATCCACATACACACACTCACACATGCTCACTCTCAAAAATGAGCTGAAGTGAAGATGAGGGCTTCCACATCTTGTTAAAATTCTAATTAGGGGGGTTAATAATGGTATACCAGTATATAAATAATAAATGATATGTGCGCACACTATAGAAATGTATGGAATTTGTGTGTCAAAATGTGGGGAAAGAGTGATAAAAACGGTTAAAGGGGTGCATCAAGAGATCGATAAGGAATGTTCGATCAAATCTGCGCCTTTAAAAACAAAAATTTTAAATTTTAAAAATTGTCAACCCTGAGGTGCGGGTCAGATTCTGGTTCACTTACTGAGAGAATCACGGTCCTCAAGAAAGAAAAAAAAAGGAAAGAATACCAAAGGATGAGGCCATTTTATCCTACGGATTATGTGACAAATCATCATTTTCTTGGGCAATTAAAAATAAAATCCATGTATCCATCATTACTAAAAAAGGATATATCGAGGAAGAGCAGCATAATGATAAGGCGGTGCTGGAATTTGTTTTTCTGTCCTCTGTTGGAGTGCACAAGTAAGGTCCCTTTAATCTTAGAACCAATGTAACATAGAGCCCTGCAACGCCACTGAAGATAGTCAGAGGGTTGTTAGTTAGAGCAAAACAATGATATTGGAAGGTGTCTTTCACTGTTACAGAGTTGATAAAATAAGAAGAAAAGATATCCATCCATCCATCCATCTTCTGTACCGTTTCTCCTCACTAGGGTCGCGAGGGGTGCTGGAGCCTATCCCAGCTATCTTCGGGCAGTAGGCGGGGGACACCCTGAACTGGTTGCCAGCCAATTACAGAGAGGAAAAGATATGTGGTAAAATAAGGATACAGCAGAACTAGGATAATGGGAGTAAATTCAGGGATAAAGGGAGTAAATGACCAGCAAATAATGAAAGGCTATTATGAAGGATAAGAGTATACTGGTTTGTTTGCCTTAATTGAAATGAACTTTTATAGAACATTGAGAACCCAAATAGGGAGGAGGTGATTAATCCAATGATACAGATTAGTGATGGCACAACTTTACAAACTTGACCCGACAAACCATAACAGTAGCATAATTAATATGCTGGTAAAGTGTATCAGTCGTATGTTTAAGGTAAATTAGGACTTGTAATCGTTATCCATCTAATCTATTGGACTAAAATTAATGCGAAAGGAGTTTGGGAAAGGAATAATACTGGTAATAGTGAATCTGAGCTGTTGATTGAAGAAAATTAGCTCTGATTATGTGAAATGGCTCATTTGCGTATGATTAAAGGTTTGAGAGAGGATGGAAACGTGCCAGTCACTAGTTTGCAGTGTGTGTGGGTGTGTGTGGGGGTGTGTGTGCGTGTGTGTGTGTGTGGGTGGCCGCCAATAAAATGCACTTGGACTATGTCTCGAGAATGGGAATCAATTAACCAGGTGGTGAATTGTTTAGTTGATAATACCTTTTATCAATTGCTTGAAGATGCGTGTGTGAAGATATTCAAGAAAAAGTTAATTGGGAGTTGGTGATGACGTCATCAAAATAAGAGGACAAATTCCTCTCACCTGGAAGTATATACTGCATATGCTGTGCGGTTCAACAAATTGAATATACTGACTGATCAGTGACAGTTCTTGACCAAATCTGTGTCGATGAATAATTTGGAAGTGGAGTAGGTTTTGGCACCATTTGACAACCAAATTAGTCAAATGGAGAAGGCCTATTGCAGTAATGTTGCTGACATGACTGGACCAACTGTGAATGACTTTGGACTGTATGAGTGGTGACACAGATGTTGACAATGAGATGAAAAAACTTGGACAGTGACCCAATGCATGACACTTGTTCTGGAGACTGAGACCAAAAGACAAATGTGACTTGGTGATTTGTTTTGTTTTTTAACCTGTTTTTTCAGCGTGAATGTTCAGCCGTCACTGAAGGAGCAGATGCTGTGTTGGTTATATGACTTTTGTTGATTTTGCAGGTTGTGGATCACCTTCTGGGAGAATGATATGCAGTATTTGTGAATTTTTAACCCTAACCCTTTATTTTTCATGTTTGATTGATTTTGTTGATGATGAAGGTCAGACTGATTTACAGGATGGACGCTGCCGATTCAATTTCCAAGATTGTGTGATGTTTGATTTGTGTGATGTGGTCTGTTGTCATAAATCAGAGGTATTCAATTAAAAGTCAGAGGGATAACACTGTATGAAATCCTTCATCGTCCACACATTGTTGTCGAAGTACAGCACTAAGAACCTTCCTGATCGATCTTATGATACGTTCCCAAATGCCACCATGATGTGATGCGGCAGGAGGGTTAAAAATCCATCGGATCCCTTCCTGCGCCATTGCTCTTTTTCGGTTCCTACAAAATTGGTTCCATTGTCTGATCTTATGGTAGAGACTTGTCCTCTGCGGCAGATAAATCTTCGTAATGCGTTGATACAAGAATCTGTGTCAAGCGTCTATGCGACCTCCAGGTGAACTGCTCTACTGGACATGCAAGTGAAGATAACTCCGTAACGCTTTAGGGTAGAACGTCCTCGCTTCACCTCTATTGGACCAAAATAATCCACGCCAGCATGTGTAAATGGTGGAAGATTTGGAACAATTCTTTCAGCTGGAAGATCTGCCATCCTTTGTCCACCCACTTTTCCTCTCAAAATTCTACAAACGTAGCATTTTCCTATTACCTTTCTTGCAGCTGAATCAGCGTTTGTGATCCAATATTTTTTCCTCAGCTTGGATAGTACATGATTCTTGCCACTATGGCCCAACCGCTCATGAACATGTCGCAGTAAGAGTGTTGAGATGTGTTGGTCTTTGGCTAGAAGTAATGGGTGCTTTGTTTCCTCGGGCATGGAAGATCTATTTAATCGTCCCCCAACTCTCAGTACACCATTTTCATATAGTGGGTCAAGTTTGTAGATTGAACTCACTCTTTTCACTTTACATCCAGATTTGAGCGCAGCAATCTCAACAGCGAATCTTTCATTCTGGCTGAAGCGAATAATGGACATTTCAGCTTCCAACAGGTCATCTACAGCTAGTCTTTGATCTCCCAATGTGGCCTTCAATTCCTGCATCTTTGAATTGACATCGGTCAATTGACTATCATAAGAATCAGTGCTTTCAGAAATCAGCTGCTTCCTCTTTTGACTTAAAGTCCTTAAAATCCTCTTGAACTTTAGAAGCCAACCTACCGCAATCTTCAACCTTTTCCAACTGGAAAAGTGTGTGATCAATTTATTAGTGGCATTTTCAGGAACCTCAGTAACGGCTGCGTTCACAACACTGTTCCTTTTGACTTCCAGGTCATCAACAGTCTCCGTGTCCACTGGGTGCGAAGGCCATTCACTTTCTGCCTCCCACAGAAATTTGGGACTTTCAATCCATTTTCCTTCAATTAAGGGTTCCATCTTTAGCCCTCTAGAGGCATAATCTGCTGGGTTCTGTGTCGTAGGAACGTATCTCCACTGCGAAAAGTTTGAGGATTCTCTAATCATTGCTATTCTATTTGCCACAAATGTTTGGAACCTTTTGTCCTCATTTTTTATATATTTTATCACTGAGGTGCTATCTGTCCAAAATTGTGATTCTGTCAAAGGCAGTTGCAGCTCCGAACACAGCATCTTATCCACTTTAACAGCAAGAACTGCTGCTGTTAGTTCTAAGCGGGGAATAGTCACTTGTTTTAACGGGGCAACTCTGGCCTTGCCTCGTAAGAAAGCAGTGTGAACTCTGTTCTTGTCATTTTGCAACTTGATGTAAGTAACAGTGCCGTATGCAGTCTCACTAGCATCCGAAAAATGATGCATTTGAGCAGATGTTATCGGTCCAAAGTCTTGAGGCTTGAAACTTCGTTTGATTTTGAAGCTTTCCACCTTTTCAAGGTCTTCCAACACAAGTCCTGCAAGATCATCTTTGCCGGGATGGTGAATGGAGCCAATAATCCCAAAGGGTCGTAAACTGAATTTATCTTTGATAACAATCCACGCCTTGTGTGTGTATTGTTTTTAATGTTGAACTTGAATTCAAAGGTGTCAGTCTCAATACACCACTGTAGCCCAAGAGCCCGTTCATCAGGCAGTTTATCCCTATCCAAATCTAATTCCTTAATATTCTTTGACTTATCCTCTTCAGAAATACCTGACAACACTTCACGGCTGTTGCTAAGCCATTTTGTAAGGTTGAAACCTCCATTGCGGCAGATAGCCTTGAGGTTTTGTACCATAACCATAGCCTCTACTTCCGATGGTAGGCCTTTCAGTAGATCATCCACGTAAAAGTTTCTTTTGACTGTGTCCGTCACTTCTGCTGGAAAGTTGTGGACATTATCTTCTGCGGTTTTCCTTAATGCATAACATGCGCAACTAGGAGAGGACACAGCTCCGAACAGGTGAACAGTCATGCGATATTGTACCAACTCCTGCTCCAAGTTTCCTTCTGGCCACCATAAAAATCTCAAAAAGTCCAAATGTTCCGTATCCACTTTTACTTGATGAAACATTGATTGCACGTCAGCCATGATCGCTACGGGTTCCTGTCTGAATCGTGTCAGAACCCCTAACAATGAGCTGGTCAGATTTGGGCCTTGTAGGAGCTGTCTATTTAGCGAGGTACCTTTAAATTCTACCCCGCAGTCAAACACCACGCGAAGGTTACCCTTCTGAGGATGATACACGCCATGGTGAGGGAGATACCAAATTTTCCCTTCAGCACGCTCTAATTGTTCCTCTGGAACCCTTTCTGCGTATCCCATTCCAATGACATCAGATAGGAAAGTTGAATATTCCTTGTGAAAACCTTTATCCTTCTGAAGTCTTCTTTTGAGTGATCCAACACGTTGCTTGGCCACAGAAATATTTGGCATTTTCACATTTTGATCCTTAAAAGGCAGTTTTGTCATATTTGTCAATATCTTTAAATTGGACGGAACTTTCCATTATTTCAATGAATCTCCTTTCATTTACTGACATCTCCTCTTTGTCATTGTAAGATGTTTCATTGAATTCCTGATTGTATTGATTTATCAACAACTGTTGGAGTCGGTCAACACTGATCCTATTAACCAGTGCCAGAGGGTGGCCATTCTCACACTATTTCCCTGGAGAGGTCCATTAATCACACAGCCAAGAAGAGTTCTAACAGCATACGGTCCCTCGCCGCGACTGTTGATCACCTCCCAGGGTTCCATTACCTTTGAGGCATTTGTGCCAATCAACAAATCAACATTCGCGCTGATACGAGGAATGTGCGCATCCTTAAGATAAGACCATTTCTTTAACTCCCTTTCGCTGATTAAATTGTCTACCGATACTGGCATTTGTTTCTGTGTGAATGTGGTGGGAAGCTGATAATAATGGTTGTTGTTCAGACCACATATTTCCAAGCCTTCAATCATGTAGCTTGGCATAGTGGTGTTGTGGGTCATAGTTCGAATATGAATAATTGGTTCCTTTGCCTTTGAGGTTTAGTTTTTCCTTTAAACTTTCGGAGCAGAAAGTATCAGTACTCCCTGGATCCAAAAAAGCGTATGTTTGAACCACTTTGTTTCCTTTTGTAGATTTGACATTAACAGGTAAGATTGACAGAATGCCATAACTGCCGCCGGCCCCTGTATGTCCACACGTGGAAACACTTGTGCCACTCACTGGTGCTCCCTGTGGCTGTCCTTTTGGCCGCTTTTCCTCTTCACTTCTTTCCCTTCTTTCGATATGGAGAACACTGGGGTGATTTTGGTTGCATATTTTGCACAATATGCGGTTACTGCAGTCCTTGCTCATGTGCAGGCAGCCGAAGCACACTCCTTTCGCCTTAAGAAAGTCCAGCTTCTCTCTATGAGGTTTCCTTTTCAATTCTGAACATTGATCCAATGCATGTCGTCGTGTACAATACAAACAGCGATTGTTATCAGTTGTAGGCAGTGCACTTTGTGTTTGAGTTTGTACATTTCTATTGTTTGTACCCGCAACTTCTTCATTGAACATAACAGCAGTTGCAAAAGTGTTTCCCCTGGATTGTGATTTTTGTTCCAAATATGCCTTGCTTGCTTGAGTTTTGTTGCTCCTGTTTGTGTCAATTGTGGTGTTTTGGATATCACCAAAGATTGGATCCAAAATGATCTTGACTTGATATTCAACAAATCTTACAATGTCCTTGAAACCTGCCCTATGACCTTGCGTTTCATAAATGCTGCAAGCCCTCTCTCGCCAACGCTCTCTGAGTTTATAAGGAAGCATCTGTGTTATTAGTTTCATGTTTGCTGGCATATTGAGTTCATCCAAATATCGGAGTTCTTTCATTGCATTGCAGCATTCGGCCAAGCACAATGCATAGTCTTGTAGCCCCTTTTTATCCTCTGCCTTTACAGTAGGCCATTGTGTTATTTTATTCACATAGGCGGCTGTGAATTTCAATTAATTTCCAAAATGTTTAATAAGTAGGGTTTTGGCTGCATCATAGGCTCTGTCCGGTGGTAGGTGTTGGCAGCTGTGAACTAGTTCTTTAGGTTGGCCCCCAGTGTATTGTTCCATATAGAATAAGCAGTCCACCCTTTGCACCTTTGCTTCCACGCAACATTCAAAGGTTCTCATAAAGGTCCGAAATTGTAGAGGGTCTCCATTAAAGGCACTTCTCTGCGTGGTAGCAACTGGAAACTTTGTGTTTGTGCTAAAAGTGCTGTTATTTCGTTTTGCTTGTGTAACAGCCTGTAGAGTTCATCGTTGTTTTGCAACGGGTGTGCAACTTGAGCACTGGGATTTATATTTGACTGGGTTTCCTGTGTTGCAGATGTTTGCCATGCTTGCGTCCTGGTTCGATCTCTGATGCCATGAGAATGCGGTGCTGCTTGACTACTGAAATTCATATTTGGTTGATGTGCCTGTGTTCTGGCTGTTGCTTCCATCTTCGGCGCTGGGTTCAATAGTGCTGCAATAGTTTGGGATTTCAAGTAGGATGACATTCCATCTGAATGTTTGCTTTGTTTACTAGCAACACTGTTTAATGAAGAGTCTTTTAACATCATCAATTTTGCAGCAGATGCGGCTAGTTCTGTTTCTATTTCCAGTTGTTCCTGTTTCCTTCTTATGTCCTCTGCTTGTTCTTCCAAAGCATGTTTTTTCTTAAGTGCAGCAGCACGCGCCATGATCACAGCTTGTTCTGCCTCCATTTGTCGGCGTAAAGATGTTGTAGTAGACCCACTGCGCTTTGAGGAAGTATTGGAAATTACATTGGAAATGCTGTCATGCGGTTCCACTTGAACTTCCTCGCTGTGAGGTCCTTCAATTCTTTGCTGTTTCATTTCATTATTATTGTCCTCCATATCTTCATTTTGACAGCAACATTCATTGCTACCCAACCACTTTACTTCTGAAACAAATTCATCGATAGCGAGCGCTTTTACTTTAAACCACATTTCATGCCTTTCACACTCTTCAGGTGGCATAAATTTCAATAAAGCTTCGTGATGTGCAACAGCTTCATCACATAGTTTAGTGTATTTGTCAAACTGATTTTTTACCTCTGAACCAAAACCTTTAACACCCATCAAATTTATAATTGTCTGCTTGAGGCTTGCTGCCCTTTGCAACTTGTTTTTTCTCTCTTTTTGCAGTGTTTCTATCTTTGCCAAAAAGGCCTTTTCAGTCATTTTAACCGACCGCTTTTTTACAGAAGGACCACCTTCCTCAATCCCTAAATCATCTTGCTTAGGTGTCTCAGTCCAAAGTTCAGCTTTGTCGAGGTCCTCTTCTCTACTCATAATTATGTTGATACAAAACCTTTTGATCACTCGCTTACCCGTGCAACCTTCCGTAAGTTGTACACGCGCACAGTCTAATTCAAATTGCAAACGCGCCCCGTAACGTTCCCTCAATTACCACCAATGCATTGGATTTTATGCGCAAAGTTGTGTGCACACATTTACAGCAATCTACTATATGGCCATTAGTGTAGCGCTACAAATACCTTGGCGTTGGCCGGCATGGAAGTGTATTGATGTTCCAATTCCTTGGTTAGAGAGCCGCGGCTGCGTGGCTCCGGTTCCAAATAATTCCAAACGAGCAAACAATTTGGGCAGATGACGTTCAAACATCAGCAATCATCCAACGCGGTCCTCAAGGCGACAAGAAAGCCATTCGATCCGCCGCTCTTTTTCAGCTGCGCTGTCCTTACTTTGAAGCAAACGTATCTTCATTCGCTCGAAGCAAAGTTTTAGACTTAAATTGTAGTGACCCCTTTGCCTATCAAACGGGTCACTATGGTTGCTATTGGCCTGGGTTGTTTCGACGCGTGTCCGTTCCGCTTTTTCCAAAGTAAAGTCGTCCAATTGTCCGTCAAGTCAGCTCACACCATTTTTCCCACCTTGTCACGGTCACGGTCTAAAACTTTTTTGCCTCCCCAATAGTAACCACCTGGGTCTTGTTAGCCCATTGATTAAATAGCCCTGTGGCCAATGGACACCACACTGCACCCAAGTGGTGGGAGGTTTAAAGCAAACATACGTTAACATAAAAAATGGCTCTTACAGTTCCCATTAAACACCTTTGCCAGTCAAACAAATATAACGCGTTTATTTCACATTCAAGTAAATGTGGCTCCAGGAATTTAAGGGTGCCACTTCCAGAAAAAAACTGTAAAATATCTCCTGCAGAAATATATCAACTGCTAAGCATTGAGTTAACATCTTTTACCTTTTTTTTTAAATCAAAGAGTTATCAGCCTAAAAAAATGGAAAGCCTAATTATCTGAGTAAACCAGGTCAACATGTTCAGTACACAATCAATAAAAATGTCTGTCCTCGTGAAAAACTAATTCAAAATGAGCTTTGACACCACTTTTTCTTTTGAATATTTTTTTAACTTCTCTTAATGAGAAAAATTAGTTTGCGACTGCCCTGCCAGTGACTTAAATCTGGGTTGGAACGGAGTCAGGGCCATTGGGATTTGGTAGATTATTTCACACATCTGGGCTTAGTGTTTTCCTTTCAATAATGTTTGTGCAACCACATTTAAGCACTCCTTCACAACTTCCCCATCACTTGAACGTTTTTTTTATGTTTCCCCAAAATCCATTTTACTTTTACTGAATATTCGTTTGCATGCCACTGGGATTTAAGCAAAAATGTAAAAATCTGTTGTACTGCACTCGAAGTTCTATGTTTTTGCATGCGCTCACCTCAAACGTCAGCGGATAACTGTGCACAAAAGGGCGGTGCTTTGTTTCGTTGTGGCGCTTCGCAATGTTGCGACGGTTTCGGAGCATATGATGCACACTGGTATTAAATTGGCTGCAGCCAGATCGAAACTAAATTTCTCCATCCATTCATTTAAAACAAGACGCATTGACCTCGCTAACTTTTTAGCGAGGCATACTGTCAGCAGCACTCTCTTCTGGTCTGCTGCGCAATTGGCAGTGGATCGTAAACAAAAGATTTGATTGGCTCAAATCACTGACGCCTTTTCCGTATTAACTAGAATTGCTGCGCCAAGGTTTGCGAATGCGCCCTGAAAAAAATTCATCATAGATTGGCCATGGGTCCGGTCCGAACCATCCCGCCATTTGGTGATGCCTGTCCTATAGCATCAGTGATACTGCCATTGACAAAGCTGACTTTCTCTGAATGAGGGCTCGCATGAGTGACTAGCATGCGTGAGGTTGCATGCGCGAGGTAGCTGCGCGAGGTAGCATGCGCGAGGTAGCATGCGCGAGGTAGCATGCGCAAGCTAGGATGGGCGAACTAGCATGTGAGAGCAAGCATGCGCCTCAAAGTGTGATGCAGTTAGTGTATGTGTTAAATACAGAAATAGCACCCACAACTGATGCCATTTGGTGATGCCTGTCATAAATGGTTGTTTGTTTATTGATGTGAATTTTGTTAGAACCATTTCCATGTCAAGCAGGTTGCGGGAGCAGCTATAGAATGGGACGTGATTTTGTTAGTGTGAGTAGGTTCCAGTTGTGTTTCAGCATTCGAGTGAGTATCCATTCCAGAAGGAGAGACGTCTGGTCGACGAATTAAGCTCGGTTCGTCACGGGTAGGAGGGTCGGGCATTGCTGCTTTGTTTTTATTGTTATTTGTGTTGACACATGTGGGGCATGTGTCAAAGGGGGGAGATAGATGCAGTATTTTGTTCACATAATTGTTTTTTGCATGTAAGGATTTTTAAGCGTTAACAGGACATGTCAACAATGACCATGCAGAGGTGAAAGAGTTGAAGATTGGGATGCAAGCAGAGCGCTGGGGTCTCACCTGCATCTACTGTGGGACCAGGAAGTCAGGCAGCCACCACGCAGGAGATAAGGGGTTATAGTTATAAACCAGTGCGAGTCCCCCCTTTCCAGAAAGAGTTGTCTCTTCTAGAACCCATAGGTGATTTTATTATTATTCAGTGTCATCAGTTTTACCAGTACAGCTAACACGAGCGTGTCCTAGTGTGCATTGAAAGATGCGGCATAAAAATATATTTTTAAAAAATTGGATAATAAGTAGGGAAAAATTAGATTGATAAAAAAGATAATTGGCTACATAAACATTGGGTTGAAATTAATTTACAGTTCAAGTAGGGGTGTTTTAAAGAGAGAAATCAAAGATCATAAAAGGAAAAAGGCATGATCCGGGGAATCTGATTGGTCAACACGGAAAAGCCTTGAGTGATGAAAACGTTAACGTATGGCTATGGAACAGGTCTCTTTGATGGGAATAGTCTGATTATGGTGAAGGATTGTTAATTAGACCTCAATGAAGTGATAGTGCTGTTGAAAATGTTAATATACTGACTGTGAAAAGCTAAAGTGGGAAACTAGGATTAACTATTTGGCAAAAACTACAATGCATTCAGTCTCGAGGAAGACTGAATGCAATAAAATTGCAATAATAATAATAATAAACCAGCCTAGAGTGTTACAATGCCCTGGAAACAAAAGTTTGGGATTGCCCCTGAGAGTGAAATTCCTCTCTGAACCCCTCCTTTTTACCCCCGGCAGCAACTAATGAAACAGGGATACTGATAAACAGTTGTCGAAACAGAACACACAAGGTGAGGTTAAACGTAAAAACATCTATCCATCCATCCCTCATCTATATCGCATCTCCTCACTAGGGTCACGGGGGGTGCTGGAGCCTATCCTAGCTATCTTCGGGCAGTAGGCGGGGGACACCCTGAACTGGTTGCCACCCAATTGCAGGGCACACAGAGATGAACAACCATCCGCGCTCACACTCATACCTAGGGGCGATTTCTAGTGTCCAATCAACCTGCCATGCATGTTTTTGGAATGTGGGAGGAAACCGGAGTACCTGGAGGAAACCCATTAGTTGATTAAAACTGAGTCATATTAGAGTTAGTGAAAAAAGAATAGCTAAATTATATAATTATAGAGGCGTTCATGGGGATTAAAAGTGAATAATAAATAGAAGACAAAACCAAATGGCAATGGCATTTGTAAAATATGATGAGAATACTTATTGGGAGTATTTATTTAGGTTTGGGTGATTAGCAGTCAGGAATTTAATTTGTTTTTACAAGACAGACCTTCAATGGTGTTCGACACAATTTGAAATAATTTATAGATGGTACGTGCTGTTAGTTGTATGTTGATTACATCGAGTCATTGGTTTTAGGGATTAAGTTAGTGAGCTCTTATGGGAGACAGGCCTGGCTATATTACCAGGGCGAGACGTGAATGGATTGAAACTTTCGCCAGTGACCTGTCCAAAAAAGGGGGGAGCAGCTAATGCTACGGCTGATACAGACGGCCCCCACCGCCTCCGCTGCGCCTAGGCAAGGTTCTGGTGACGCAGCGCCACAGCAGGCTTGTTGTCACGTAACAGAATTAGGGGTGGTTGTAGACATGGGTTGTGAGTGGGACGTGTTCTTGCTGTGGGGTGTTGGGTCACTGGGTGACGAGTTGTCCATACTGAGCCAAGTTCCGATATCTGCCATCCTGTGGTCCAGCGGCATACCCGTCACAAAGAGCTCCGCTAGCGCAGGGGCGCCACCGCCACCCACTCCTCTGACAACACTTCCATGGCCTCTCAAAGCACACTTGACACCTCAACCCGATTGGGACCCCCATTCCACGATAGGGGTGCCCGCGGACTGGCAGGTCCAAGCATTCCGCTGACAGTTGATGGACAACAGTTTTTGATGGTGGAACAAGATATTCCACGCTTTGCAAGCTCCCTCTGCATATCCCAGTGAGCAACAACACTGTCACCCTTGTGGGCTTCTCGAGATTGCCCGAGTCAATGCCGTTGACCGACCCCGCACCTGTGAAACAAACCATGGAATTCAAGTGTCATTTCAAGATGGGACTCAATTTAACTGTGCACTTCCGCCGGGGGAAGCATATGTTTTGTGCTCTCCTCCGTTCCAGTAGACTGGGCAGCTCTGAAACCAGGGTTTCCACCTCCCGCGGTTGGTACGTCCTGTCCCTGCTCTGGTCTGCGTGGTGTAGCCGCCTCCACCCATTCAAACCACCAATTGGTCCTTTGCATTGAACACTGTGTTATGATGATTTGGTTTGCCAGGAAGCATTTACCCACATCGAGGGTCAAAAGTGGATCTTACATTAGGATTATGTGTTTGTTATGTCTACCGGCATTGCCTTGATTGTGTGCCTTGCCCCGGAGCAGAGGAGATGGTATGAATGGTCTACGTTCGCTGAGCCACAAATCAGATTAACTATCAGTGAGCGTCATCATACTAAAGATTTAGGCCCCATGGTGAAGACAACTGACGGGGTTCAGTTCAGATGTCGAATACTCCGTTTCACCAATCAGGGTACAAATTCTTTTGTTTTGGAACATTACCAAATTTCTCGGCACTATGGTAGACAGGGATTGGGTCACTCAGAAGCGACAGCATCGTGATGTGTTTTTATATACCCTATTCAGTACTAAATTCCATTGCACTCTCTTATTTATTTATCTAAATTATATATTTGTCTGTATTATTGTTGTATTGCACTGGAGAGGGGAGCTCTCTAATCTCGTTGCACTCTTGAGTACAATGACAATAAAGGGATTTCTAATTCTAATTCTAATTCTAGAGATGCATTTGGTCCCACTGAGGGGTCTGGCAGGCCCGCCAGAAGTTGGCTACAGGATAATGGACCTGTGGGTGCAATTGTGGTTCAACTTTTAGTCGCTCTCATTGCTATACGTGACGTTTTGTTTCTGAACCGTGTTATTAACATTCGCTCAAGTCATGATTTGAAAATGGGTTGGGGTTTTACTGCCGCGGGACCAACCTCAGATGCCTATGATGACTGTTAAGAATAATGATCACCCATGGAATTTAGAAGATATTCCGTTGGTTGCCATGTACCCTCGACGAGAGTTCCTCGGCGTGTAATTTTCTGTCTTTTTTCATTTTGCATTTATTGTCATCTAAATATGATGTGCTGTTTTTTGTTTTCTTTTTTCAGTCCTACAGTGTTGCCCGATCAAGTCAGTCATGTCCAGAATATGACTGTGAGGTTTGGTGGTATTCAAGGGGGGTCAAAGTGTTCATTGATTGATTTGTCGCGTTCATTGCGTTAGTCATATGCGTTGGTTTATAGTTCACTTCATAATTGATTCATTTTCATTTCCAATCCTTTGACTTACTTTGAACATGACTGTCTTTGTCAAGTTTGGTGTTTTTTTACATTTGATACTGATGGTTTGTGTTTATTGTCATTATTTTCTACTAGGGGGCACTGTGGCCGACTGGTTAGCACGATGGCCTCACAGTGAGAGACAGCATCGGGCGTGGGTTCGATCCCGGCTCCGGCCATCCTGTGTGGAGTTTGCATGTTCTTCTCGTGCTTGCGTGGGTTTCCTCCGGGTACTCCGGTTTCCTCCCACATTCCAAAAACATGCATGGCAGGCCGATTGAACACTCTAAATTGCCCCTAGGAATGAGTGTGAGCGCGGATGGTTGTTCGTCTCTGTGTGCCCTGCAATTGGCTGGCAACCAGTTCACGGTGTCCCCCGCCTACTGCCCGAAGATAGCTGGGATAGCCTCCAGCACCCCCTATGACCCTAGTGAGGAGAAGCGGTACAGAAGATGGATGGATGGACTTTCTACTGGCAGATGTTTTACTGTTGCAGAACACTGTGGAGCTGTTCAGGGTCCCGCAGACAGTTGATGGGACAGTAAACGGTGCGAGGACGATGACTATGGGAAGCGGGCCCTAACCAGTATTGTCCTTTTCGTCGGAGCGCTTTTCTATCAGTACGATGGACTGTACACCACTTACACACACACGCATACAGGAGGCGCAATGCTGGTGGAAAGTGTTTACTATGTTTTGATATTATTTGTATTTACTGCATGGCTGTTTTGTTTCACTTATGTGTGTGATGTTTCAGCATGTCATATTAGGCCTTTATATCCATTTTTGATGTTTACGGCTGTTGTACTTTGTATCAATTTGTTAACTTGTGTTCGTGCTATTGACAGTGTTCCTTTGTCCTGATTGGCTTGTGGACTTGGGTCCACTGAATATTAGTTAGAATTGGACCTCCCTCTTTTTCCCCACTCTCTACTCGAGGGTTTTTTTTTCGACGGAGGTTCGGTGGATCCCGGACACTTCCGTTGGGACTACATCGAAATTTGTTTAATGTTAATGTCGGATTGCTAAAGGACTTACTGTTCGGGGGAAACTTCGTTGTGACCTGGGTGATTGATAGGGGATTTTTTTTTTTTTTTTCACTGATGTGTGTAGTCCTGTAGGAAGTGTCAGGGTGCCATCGGGAGTGATTTGGCCTTATTATTCTTAGTTTTCCTAGTTAATGTAACCTTAAGTAGCGTGCCTTGAGTATGATGTAGGTTTTAGTCGAGTATTATTCCAAATTGTAGATTGTAGACTGGCATAAACGGTTGGAGTGAGATTTTTGAGATACATGCTGATGTCATTTTTGCTTTATCTTGACTAGGTGTCGAGGCAATCTGGGAAGCTGAGCCAGATCCACACATCAACAAAATATACCACAGCAGGAAATTAATTAAAACACATAAATAATAGATAAAATAAAATACTATACGATAGTTAGTCATAATTTTTCATTAGCTTGAATTCTATTTTCTCTATGAAGTCTCTATACCAGTGCGTCTCAATTATTTTATGGCACGCCCCCGTAGCAAGAAGAAAACAATTCGCGTCCCCACCCCACCACCCACTCTCCGCCACAACTATAAATAATAGCATTTTCGTTGCAAAAGAAACCTACACCTTAGCGTTAATACTCACTGTGCACAATGGGCAATGAGAGCTCCACTGCCAAGAACTGTGGATGTGCAATTACACTTAATTGTAGAACAGTGGCCAAAAAGCATGTTACTCAGGATCTCACGCGCCCCCCTCACCATCGCACCGCGTCCCCCCAGGGGAACTCGCCCCACTATTTGAGAAGCACTGCTCTATACCATCGCTGACAAACTCAAGGCCAGTCATTTGCGTCAATTTCATGAATCTCGAAAATGTCTTCACTTTTAACAAGGTAAGAGATATCACAAACATGTTGTTACCAATTCCTAGTGCAGTCACTATGAGGTCCGCCCATAGATTGAGGCCTGCTTCATGAGCATAAAACAGGGCCACCCTCCAAAAAATTGGCTAATTTCAGCAAGGGTCAGTAAAATGTGTTAATACACCGAATTCGCTTCAAGCAGACTGAATTGACTATGAGTTCATCTTATTCCTCTATTTGCACGTTCCTGGACCATCGCTCCCCTGTTAACCTTAGCACATCTTACCAGAAATTCCTTCAAGGGGGGAGGAGGTAGAGATTTTGTTTGCAGAGGTTAACACTGGCTTTGCGTGAGTGAACTGCATTGACGATATAGAAAACACATTGTACTACCTGTACAACAGGAGCTGGTATGTCGTTTGTTAATTTGTATGTAGATGGTGTCATATTGGGATGCTCAATTATAAAAACAAAATTAATCACAATTATTTTAGTAATAATTGAAATCACGATTATTCAGTTTCATTTTATTCAGTTATTTATGAGTGGATAATGTGTGACCATATTGAAGCAGATTCTCTGCAGACTTAATAAATTATGTTTAAAATTATGGATGGAATGTATTTATTCATTTTAAAGTAGGGCTTATTTTATCACATTTATCACAATTCATTCAATGATTTGTTCAATTTTCATATGTAGACGGTTTGAATGTTTTTGTTACATCTACATCAAATAACCAGTGTGGTACTGGTTTGGCCGCCATGTGCATCTCTGATGTTGCACACTGTGGTCCAAGGGATGCTCAGGGAGATTGTCTGAATGTTCGGACACATGGAAAATTAGAAGAGAACATTGTTTACGAGTGTCACAAAAGCCACGTCTGCATGTCAGAATTATTACTATTGCCACAAATTTTCATTTTATGTTTCAGGTTTCAAATGGAATTTATTTCTAATTAAATATCAACACTAACACATCACAACATTTCGTAAATACCGTTTGTCAAAATGTTTACTCTCTCTAAGATTGTATTTATCTTCTACTCATTCCTTGTCTTCTTGTCATCTTTGGAGGATGTGGTTTGCCAAATTAAGCCATCCGGATCGCCATATGAACCTGTCCCTCCTCAGTTCTTTAAAGAAGTTCTCCCAAGTATTGGTGAATCGGTATAAGCCATTATCTAAAGCAGTCTTTCTTGTGGTGTAGTCCCCCCCCCCCCCACACACACACATTTTAAACATGCTGCGGTGCATCCCCTGCTTAAGAAACCTGGCCTTGACCAAGATGTGCTGTCAAATTTTAGACCCATTTCCAAACTGCTTTTATTTTTTAAAAAATGGGAAGACGTGGTGCACAAGCAGTTACTATCTCTCTTGGATGAACAAAATGTCATGGAGTTTTTCTAGTCAGGTTTCAAGAAAATGCATGGTACAGAGTCAGATCTTTTACGAGTTATGAATGATATCCTCCCGGCAAACGACACTGGAGACTATGTGTGTCTTGTCTTGTTAGATCTAACTGCAGCGTTTGACCACAGTATTCTTCTGGCTCGTTTTCAGCACCAGGTGGGCATTAATAGTAGCGCTCTAGAATGGTTTAGATCCTATTTGACTGGAAGGACCTTTTGTGTATGCCTAGGTTGCACTGAGTCCTGCTCTGCCCCTTTATCGTATGGTGTTCCACAAGGTTCTGGTTTGGGGGCCTGCTGTTTTTGTTATACTTGCTGCCTCTAGGTTCCATCCTATGAAAACATGGAAATTCCTTCCATTGCTATGCAGATGACAGTCAGATCTATAACCAGCGAAGCAAAAAAGACACTTTCTCCTTGAGATCACTTTTGTCCTGCCTAGAGGAAATCAAAATCTGGATGTCACTTCATTTTTTTTAATTTCAATGAAAAGAAGACAAAAGTTGGTGTTCGGTCCAACCCTGTTTACCTTGGCCCTCTGGCATCTTATATAAAGCCAACAGTCTCAAACTTGGGTTTTAATATGGATAATGATTTTAAATTACATTGGCAAATCAGCATTGTTGTTCATTCCAGCTTCTTTCATCTTAGGCAACTGTCTAAAGTGAAGTCTTTTCTTTCCCAGCAGCACTTAGAAACAGTAATCCATGCCTTCGTTACATCTAGGATAGATTACTGTAATGGACTTTATTTTGGAGTTCGCCAGTCCTCCCTCAAGCGCCTCCAACTGGGCCAAAATTCTGCTACTCCCCTTTTAACTGGAGCTCTGAAGATGGATACAATGCATCCATCCATCTGCTGTACCGCTTCTCCTCACTAGGGTCGCGGGGGTGCTGGAGCCTATCCCAGCTATCTTCGGGCAGTAGGCGGGGGACACCCTGAACAGGTTGCCAGCCAATTGCAGGGCACACAGAGACGAACAACCATCTGCGCTCACACTCATACCTAGGGGCAATTTAGAGTGTTGAATCGGCCTGCCATGCATGTTTTTGGAATGTGGGAGGAATCCGGAGTACCCGGAGGAAACCCACGCAAGCACGGGGAGAACATGCAAACTCCACACAGGATGGCCGGAGCCGGGATCGAACCCACGCCCGATGCTGTTTCTCACTGTGAGGCCATTGTGCTAACCAGTCGGCCACCGTGCCGCCCTGGATACAATACAATACAATTTTATTTATATTGCACATTTCACCACAGACGGAGCTGTAACTAAGCGCTAAATATGCGGTCATATAAATTAGCAGGTAATTAGAAAATATATTAAAACACAAACACATTTACAATAGATGCTAGAATAATAGCACAACAGCGACAATCTCATGTTGAATCGAAAGCTAAAGAATAAAAATGTGTCTTCAAACAGGTTTTAAAAATGGACAAGGAGGGGCTTTGCCTAACATTTAATAGAAGCTCATTCCATACAGAAGAACCAGCAACAGAAAAGGCACGATCCCCCTGGGGCTCCGCCTAGTTCTCCGCACCTCCAGCAGCATTTGGTTCACAGACCTGAGGCAGTGGGCAGGTGTGTAGGGGTGGAGGAGCTCAGAGAGGTACGCTGGGGCGAGGCCATTTAAAGATTTGAAGACGAACAGAAGTATCTTGAAGCGAACTCTAAAGTGCACTGGGAGCCAGTGAAGAGAGTCTAAGATTAGGGTGATGTGATCTGTCTTCCGAGCGCCAGTTAAAAGGCGAGCTGCAGCATTTTGCACCAGTTGGAGCCGCTTGAGCGAGGACCGGCTGACTCCAAAGTAAAGTGCATTGAAGTAACGAGACGTAACGAATGGATGGATTATTGTTTCTAAGTACTGTTGGGAAAGAAAGGGCCTCACTTTAGCCAGCTGCCTAAGATGAAAAAAGACGGATCGAACAACAGCACTGATTTGCTGATCTAACTTAAAATCACTGTCTAGTTTAAAACCTAGGTTTGAGGCTGTTGGCTTTAGATAAGATGCCAGAGGGCCAAGGTCAACAGGGTTTAGAGTAGAAGGGCCACTGGGACCGAACACCATAACCTTTGTCTTCTTTTCATTGAAATTCAGGAAGTTAAGTGACATTCAGATTTTGATTTCCTCAAGGAAGGACAAAAGTGGCCTCAAGGAGAAAGCGTCCTTTTTGCTTAGAAGGACATAGAGCTGTCTGTCATCAGCATAGCAATGGAAGAAAATTCCATGTTTTCGTAAGATAGAACCTTGGGGCAGCAGGTATAACGAAAACTGCAAGGGCCACAAAACGGAACCTTGTGGGACACCGTATGACAAAGGGACAGAGCGGGACTAAGTGCAGCCTAGGCGAACACAGAAGGTCCTGCCTGCCTGTTAATTAGATCTAAACCACTCTAGAGCGCTACCGCTAATGCCTACCTGGTGCTGTAAATGAGCCAGAAGCATATTGTGGTCCACCGTGTCAAACACTGCAGTTAGATCTAGCAAGACAAGACATACATAATCTCTGGTGTCGTTTGCCAGAAGAATATCATTCAAAACTCGTAACAGGGCTGACTCTGTGCTATGCATTTCCTTGAAGTCTGATTGGAAAACCTCCATGGCGTGTTCATCCAAGAAGGATCGTAACTGTAAGTGCACCACGTTTTCCAAAATTTTTTAAATAAAGTGCTATTTGGAAATGGCTCTATAATTTGACAGTACATTTTGGTCAAGGGGGTGCACCACAGCATGTTTAAAATGTTGGGGGACTACACCACAAGAAAGACTACTGTTGATAATGGCCAAAACCGATTCGCCAATACTTGGAGATCTTCTTTAAAGAACTGAGGAGGGACAGCGTCATATGGTGATCCGGATGGCTAAATATGGCAAACCATATCCTCCAAAGATGACAAAGAGATTGCCTCAAAGGACACTGCAGAGCAAGGAACATGTACAGAGGGGTCAGATGTAGCGTTTGAAACAACAGTCCGAGCTGTAGCAACCTTGTCCATAAAAAACTGCAAAAATCTATTACACATTTCAGGGGACGAGTCAGTGCAATTTGGCTGATGGAGTTTAAGAGCAGAATCGATAGTTCCAAATAGAGTCACAGATTATGACAATTTGCCTGAATAAGAATGGACAAGTATTTCCTCTTTGACTCTTGCATCTTGTTTCGATAACTGTGACAGCAGTCTTTTAGGATTTGATACAAGACCTGCAGCCTGTCTTTTTTACACCTGCATTCAGCTTTGCGGCATTCTTGTTTAGCTGCACGAGTTCTTCCATTATTCTCCAGTCTTAATTTTGGCCGCATAATTTTTAATGGAGCCACAGAATCCAAAATAAGAGCGGAACCAATAGCTGAGTTCTTCTGTGCTTGATGAGGGAACACAGAGCTGATCAAAGGCTTCAGAGAACCGACTAGCAGTGAGGGGGTTAAAACTCCACCGGTTGCATTCACTGGTAGTAGGTTGACAAACAACATCAAAGAGAACTGTCATGTGATCAGAAATAACATTGTCCAACACTTGCAAATTTGAGATCGATTAACCAAAAGTAAAGACAAGGTCTAACATATGTACCTGTTTATGAGTGGGGTCAGACACGCATTGCACCAAATTGAAAGTCTATGAGTATCAAAAAGTCCTTTGTCAGTCCATTTTCAGGACAGCACACATGTATATTGAAGTCCCCCATCAGCATGATGTGATCCTACTTTAGCATGATTCCGGCAAGAAAATTTGAAGTCATTTAGAAACTCTGTGTTGTATTTTGGAGGTCTATAGATCACAACGCAGAGCACAGGAGCAGCCCTGCCTACTTCAAAGAGCGAGCTCTTGAAGCTGGTGATCGATGTGGCCAATATACACTGTTTGCATTCAAATTTGATTTTAAAAATAGTTGCCGTTCCTCCAACCCGACCTGACGTTCTCCAAGTAAGAACATGCAGTCTGTAATAGTTCCAGCATCGCACTGCACTCACCGGTGCTCGTCCAGGTCTCCGTCAGGCATTGGAAATCCAAGTCATTTTGTAGAAATAGCTCCCTCAGGATAAACGTTTCGTTTGTCAACGACCGGCGTTTGACAACGCTATCCTTGAGGGAGTCGCAGGTGTGCGTTGCTCCTCCGATCGGCGAGCTCTAGGAAACTCACGCAGGAGTTGTAGATTGACGCCGCATTGGAGGACACGCGGATGGCAGCGCAGCCGAAGCTCCTCTGGACAGTCAATGACTGGTAGTAATCAGGGCGAACGTGCCCCCACGGGGTACATCCATGCGTTCGGGATCGAGCGGGGGACGAAGCGTGTTTTAGTTCCCTTTTAAGCTTCGTCAACCGGCCACCACGTTTGCCACGGCGCCGCTTCCGCCGTGGAGGGAGAGCGTAGACGCAGAAGATTTCTGCCGGGATGTCGCCGAGCAACGTTCTACCCCAACTATGCTTGAACGCAGCTGAATCGCCAACTTTGCACCGTAGGTCCAGCAGAGACTGGCGGTCATACACCCGCCGCGAGACAGTGAGCAACACACATATCACCAGAAATAGAAAGAAAATCCGATAGATCAAGAGGCACTGTATGCCATCTTGATAAAAAAAAAAAAAAAACACAATCTTCGCCACTCTTCACTGGCTTCCAATGCACTTGAGGGTTCGGTTGAAGATACTTCTGTTCATCTTTAAAGTTTTAAATGGCCTCGCCCCAGCACACCTCTCTGAGCGCCTCCACCCCTACGCACCTCCCCACTGCCTCAGGTCTGTGGACCAAATGCGGCTGGAGGTGCCGAGGACTAAGCGCAGCCTCAGGGGAAATCATGCCTTTTCTGTTGCCAGTCCTTCCCTATTTGAAGACACATTCTAATTCTTTAGCTTTCGACTCAACATGAGACTGTAACTGTTCTGCTGTTCTTCTGGTATCTGTTGTATATCTGTTTATGTGTTTTAATTTGTGTTCTAATTTCCCACTAATTTATATGGAAAGTGCCTTGTTCCAGCTCCAGCTGTTGTGAAATGCACTATATAAATAAAGTTGTATTGTATTGTATTGTATTCTTTGTCCTTAAACAATAACAAGTTACCTTTTCCCGTTACAACCTTTTTCACTTCTGATCAATGTTTCCATGACCTCCGCCGCTTAAAGAGTGTGCCAGACCCAGCAGCAATCCACGAAGATCTCGCCGGTCATCTCCGTTGGGATGTTGAAAGTGCTCGTCAACTCATCAATTTGTACTGTAATCCACTGTCAATTAAGTCCACGTGATTTTAATATCCAGCAGCGAAGGTATAAATACAGTAAAAATGTAAAAAGGCATGGTCGTTCATCCAACCCCTCGGGCAGCCAGCTGTCTGAAGCCTCCACCCCCGAGACGGGCCCACGCTTTGGATGTCATTCAACTGCATGACAGCAATGAATGCACGTGTGAATTTTAGTTTTATTTTTTTTACCGTAAACTTCACCGCCGACATCTCTCACTCCTTTACAGGAGGGGTCGTTTTGATCATGTGGGTTATGCATGCTTGCTCTCAAGTCTGCTGAATACAAGATCAGGAGCATATTCTCGAATGGACTGCATGTCTATGAGTGCTAATATCTGAGATTATGGATGTAGTCCGATAAAATACGATACCGTTTTTAAGGCTGATGTCGGAACACCCCTACATTATTTTTCCTTTTGTTGTAAATGTTCTGTAAAGCGATTGTTGAAAATTATGACTGTGTGTAATCTTACCTTGCCCACACACTGTGTGGTGGGAAAAGAACCTGGGCCAGGAGACATTGGTACAGGTACAAACAAACAATGTGGCCAGCAGTGAAGAAGCCCACCATCACATACAGAGTGTTGAAACCCAGGGGGCTAATTGGAAGGTGACATGCCCACCATGTGCTGACACCAATGAAAAGTATGAAGTAGATGGCTGAGAAAGCAGATGGCAACGTGATCCCTAGAGAGAATAAAAGGGCTGCCATTAAATAAAAAAGCAGATAGATACAGTATAATGTTACACAGAAACATTTTGATCCACCTTGTATATAGCTTTGTTGCCCTCATAGACACAAATAACAATAATACGTCATGCACTTTGAATGAATCGTCTTATAGCTGGCTCCATTGACCCTTGTGTCTTCAAATTTGCTATGAGAGCATCTTTGTCAGCTCAGTATATTTAACATATTTATGTGTGGTATTTTAGTGTCTAATTGGAAAACGAGCAACTGTGGATGAAAGATGGAGGAGAGGTGGACAGCGGGTTCAGTAAGAAAGAGGATACCACAGGGCCAAAAACTGAAACTCTGGACTTTTTGTATGGTGTACTTTAACATGTAGTACAGGGGTCTTCAATCCTGTTCCTCGAGGGTTGCTGTCCTGCCTGTTTTCATCTCTCCCTGCTGCAATGCACCTGAATCAAATGATCAGAATCGTTATCCAGCATCTGCATATCTTGCTGTTAATCTATTATTTGAATCAGGTGTGGTGCAGCATGGAGAGATGGAAAACAGGCAGGACACGGGCTGTCGAGGAACAGGAATGAAGACCCCTGATGTCATTTCGTCAATGGCTGCTAGAGACTTCCAAATGGATTGAACAGTATACAAGCGTCTTACACATTCCTCTCTTATAAGTTTTCGCTATCACGCTCTCTTTTCAAATACTCAACATTCAGTTTATGCAAAAGAGCAGAGAAATAGGCCAATGGACAAACCTGAGTATTAATTAATTCTAACAAGCAACAATTAAAGTTTTTAAATCGCCATCAATAGGATGAGGTCTTTGTGATTAATAATGATTAATCGCATTGTTATAGACAAAATCCCAAAAATTCTTCAGTACTTTATAGCTCACTTTTATTTTAAATGCATAACCATATAAACGAAAGTGATATAACATTTGTTGTTCTTAACCTTTTGGCACTTTAAGGACCTGCCAGAATTCGTATCCCCTAGTAACTTTTCCTAGGAAAAAGGGATCCTGCTCAAATTTGCTACAGTTCCAAAAAATGATATCAGGAATACACTGATATAGCTACGATATGATGTATATGATAACTAACCAAACCTAACCTGGGGTTCATCTGTTTGGTTCACCTATGAGGCTAATTAGTACCTAGCAGAATATGTATCCTCTCCGAAAAAGAATAATTATCAATTATCACACATTTGCTTTATTGCTATAGTTTGAAAACGCAATGTTGAGTGATTTAGTGATGTGAAATGCGCTATACAAATAAAATTGTATTGTATCGTATTGTATTGTCCAAGTAGTTCAAAACTAGAGCAAATAATATTAATAGATTTCAATAAACATCTATGTGAAAATATTATTGTTTGTTAAATGTACAATGTTCTTGCTTTGTAATGAAAAGAAATTTCCTGGAAAGGACAAAACCTGAAATTCACTGAACTTCACATTCACTACTAAGTTATCAATAACTTCTATAATATTATATATATATATATATATATATATATATATATATATATATATATATATATATATATATATAAATGTGCATAACTAACGTTTTAATTTGTAGGGAATAATTTGGCTGAATGAAATAAAGTACGACACAATTTTTTTGCCCAAATTTTGTTCATGAAGATGCAAATCAAACACAAACATGTATACTCTTTGTTTCTTTGGATGAAACAGTCACTATTAGTAATGGCGCACCGTGCTTGAAAGCCAGCATTGTATGATGTTTATAGTTTATAGCTGTTTGATGCATTGAATACACGAGTTATTCAGATGTCCTACTGTGTGCTTATTGAACGCATCTCAAGTCCAAAACAGAACACGAATGATTTTCTTTTGATTTTCTTTTGCTTCTCTTGACGCAGCCATCGACAAACACACGACAAACAAAAAAAACTTAATCAGTATGCATTTTCTTACAGGAGGCAGCCGTCTGTACCTTGTCACTTAAATTTGATCCCCCTTGAAACATCCCACTTCCTTGATCCCCTTCCTTTTATATCGTGTTCGATTACTTGAAATTCATTACAATCACGTCATTGAAAATTATTTAATTATAAAACATTGTAAGATAACATATGCAAATGCCAAAATGCGAATAGCTTTACGCCCGTTTCGGTATCACTCATTGTACGCTCCCATAACTGAGGCATTGAGTGTTTTTGGGGGGTAAGTACTTTAGCAGAAAGTCCGCACCAGTGAGCTTTGCTGTCGGAAGCAACAGACTTTCACAATAAAAGTGTGATAAAATGTTTATCTGCATTAATAAACCAGTGAATTAATGTAAAATGAACATGATAAATTGCCCAGCACAAATTTTAACAGTTTCTTCTCTTAGCATCTTGTGGTATGTACGAGTGTGATGTCTTATGCAGGTCCTACCAGCCAAAGCAAGTAGGCTAATGGCAAAGATTCTCCAAAGGTCCAGCAGTACTTTCTGAACTACAGCCTTGAGACGCTCAGCCAGCTGCTTGGCTAAGGTTGCAGTAGAAAAACCCTGAGTGGTGTCACCAGAAAATGATCCATCTTTCTCATCTTCTGATTCTTGGTCAATTTCATCCTCGTCATCTATTTTTTCTTCTTGCATCTATATTCAAAGTGAGGAAAAGAAGGAGGGTGTTTAATAAGTATTTTTTTTTTTAAAATAGAGAAAAGCGGGGGGACATTAGCTGTAGCAGTACACAGGACACATCTGCGCATTGTAAATATTTGCACACACACTCGCGTTTGTGAAATAAATCATATATTTGTGTTTTAAAATGTTTTAACATGGATTAAAGGGTCGTATGAATAGAACTTAGGCTACTTTATGATTATGAAGTTAACACGGGCATTGAAAAAATCACTTAAACAATTTACGTTCTCACTGTCATGATCTGTATCTTAGTATCTGTGTGTTCTGTCTCGTCAAGTCTATTGTGTCCACCTGTGTTCGTTTAGCCAAGCCCTTGTGTTAACCAATCAGGTCCTTCCAACCAACAGTGTCTTGTCCAGGTGCTCCTCGTTGTCTTGTCAATTTGTTTGTATTTAGTTCCCTGGTGGCTTTCAGTTCTTGTTGGTGCATTGTGTGTGTCAGTTTTCCTGTTCAGTGATCCCTGTCAGTGTCCAGGTCCGCGTCCTTCCTGCCGGTCTCGTCAAGTTTAGTTAAGTCATTGTTTTTTTTTGCTTTCAGTTGTTTTGTACTTTTATGTTCTTTTTTGATTAAATTCCCCTTAAGTTTCCCCTGCCTCGCTTCCCTGCGTTTGAGTCCTCCTCTACCTCCACCTCAACGTGACAGAATGGACCAACCAACCATGGACCCAGCGGGAACCTCACGGCGGCGTGTTTGATGTCGCCGCTCGGCCTACTACCCCCCTCAGCCTGCCGACCATGCCCAATCCCTTTGTGTGAGTTCTATGTGTTCCGCCAAGCCTGTTGCTCACTCTTCTTCGTCTCGTTTTAACCTCTTCGAAAATGACACAATTTTGTCCCCCCATGTTTTTCTTAATTTAGATTTAGATGATGATCCCGATTTTAAAAAGAGTTGCCACCGATTTTGAGTTTTCACTTGAGTTTTCTTCTCCCAGTCAGTTGATTCCTTTGAGTCTATCCCATCAGACCTTTACTTGGGCACACGTGTGGCCATCTATCCCGGACCTCCACGGGGTGGTCAACAATGGCGCCCAAGTACAGGATCTGCCACTCGTCGTAGGAACACCCGCTTTTCACAACCTGAGCCACATTCTTCACAGCGACTTCGTTCACCTCGTCCACCATCGGTTTCTGCACCTCCTCCCATTCCACCCACGTTTCGTAGTCCAAGTTCACAAGCACCTGTAGTCTCAGTTCCTCGTGTCTCCCGTTCCCCTGAATTCCGGCTGATAGGGATCACGCCCTATGGCGGCAGGCTGATAGGGATCACGCCCGATGGCGGCAGGCTGATAGGGATCAGGCCCTATAGCTACAGGCTGATATGGATCAGGCCCCCTGGCAGCCTCCCGTTCCGGCTCCTCGCCCGCTGCAGAGCCCCGTTCCGGCTCCTCGCCAGCTGCAGCGGCCCGTTCCGGCTCCTCGCCAGCTGCAGCGCCCCGTTCCGGCTCCTCGCCAGCTGCAGCGCCCCGTTCCGGCTCCTCGCCAGCTGCAGCGCCCCGTTCCGGCTCCTCGCCAGCTGCAGCGCCCCGTTCGTTCCGGCCCCTCGCCAGCTGCAGCCTCCTCAAGCCCCTGCTGCTCGTCAGCTGCAGCCGCCTCAAGCCCCTGCTGCTCGTCAGCTGCAGCCTTCTCAAGCCCCTGCTCTTCGTCAGCTGCAGCCACCTCAAGTCCCTGTTCCGGCGGGGCCCGACCTGCCACCGCTCCAAGTCCCTGTTCCAGCGGCGTCCGACCTGCCGCCGCCGCCTCCCGTCTCTGCCTCTGCAGCGCACTCCATGCGGCTGCCATGGCCTCCACATCGCCCGCCTGACTGGCCTCCTGTCGACACGCTGGTTTGGCCTCCCGGACGCCCACCTGACTGGCCTTGATTGCGGGCCGAGGCCCCGCCTCCTGGCCCCCTTCCGCACATCCTGATTTTGGACATTTTTCTTTTGTTTGTGTTTGGGACGTAAAGGGATCCGTCCCTTTAGGGGCGGTGGGGCGGGTACAGTCTTGATCTGTATTAGTTGTTTTTGGTTTAGTATTTAGTTTCATGTATTGGCCTTGTGTTCCTGTGTCTTCTGTCTCGTCAAGTCTATTGTGTACACCTGTGTTCGTTTACCCAAGCCCTTGTGTTAACCAATCAGGTCCTTTGAACCCGCAGTGTCTTGTCCAGGTGCTCCTCGTTGTCCCGTCAATTTGTTTGTATTTAGTTCCCTGGTTGCTTTCTAGTGATGGGTAGATGAGGCATCCTGTATCGTTTTGACACAGTGACACACTGTGTTGACACTGTGTTGCTGAATACTGACACCTGGTAGACTTGCAGGAAATATTTGACAGGGTCATCTGAAACTGATCTGTCAAACCAATTTTATCCAATTCCATTGATTAGGCATTTGCATTCACATTATTTTTACATATATGTACTTTCATTAAAAAAATGATAAATTAAGTGAAAATCTGTCTGAATGCCTAAGTAAAAGTGTTGTGAATGACAATGGACTCATTGTAATTAAAGATTTTTGTTAAAAAAAAAAAAAATTCTCCAGCGTTTTGTTATTCAGTCTATTTCTTTTTTTTTCGGCAATTTCCCCGCCTTTGAGAAGATCCTCTCACAAGGCACTGAAGAGGCCGGTGTGCACAACACCTGTGTGGCCAATATAAATAGGTGAGGGAAAGTTGCCTCCATGGACTTTCAGTATAAGAGCGGGTCTTCCGTACGTGCAACGTGTCCTGCTGACATATAGCGCTGCACCTCTGAGTGCGCACACGGCAGAAAACTTGCATTTACCAGTGACATCTCCCATCTTGCGGATATTTAACGCAGAGTAACGTGCCAATAACTCAATGCTTGTTTTGAGCGCGCATCCTGTTGACAGATGTGCTTCCTTATAAACACAGTTTGGCGCGCGACCGCTGTGTCGACACGGTTCCGGTAGTGGTCACGTGACTTTCTTAAAGCAGTACGCCCACCGACACGGGGTTTGCCCTGGAAGCTCGGCGCACGCATCGACGCCTCAGTGTTGCTGGACCCATCACTATTGCTTTCAGTTCTTGTTGGTACATTGTCTGTGTCAGTTGTCCTGTTCAGTGATCCCTGTCAGTGTCCAGGTCTGCGTCCTTCCTGCCAGTCTTGTCAAGTTTACTTAAGTCATGTCATTGTTTTTGTTGCTTCCAGTTGTTTTGTACTTTAATGTTCTTTTTTGATTTTTGATTTCCCCTTAAGTTTCCCCTGCCTCGCTTCCCTGCATTTGGAACCTCCTCTACCTCCACTTCAATGTGACACTCACTTGGCTATGTTTGGCATCCACTTCAAAACCAGCCTTGGTCTCCTGAGCAGCCCCTACCACCAGTATGGATTCTGACTTTGACCTGCACTGCTAGGTTCAATATCATGGTCTTATCCTTGGTCTCCTGGGCTAACTTTTACCACCAGCCTGGACCCCACCTCCGGCTTTGACCTCCACAGCTAGCTTCTACACCAGCCTGGATCTCAGCCTTGGTCTCCTGGGCTAACCTCTGCCACCAGCCTAACTGTTCCAATGAAGTATTAAGTACATTGTGGGTTTGTTTTGCAATGAGCTAGCGATGTGAATTAAAAAAAAAAAAAAAAACTTCGACACCAAGAAGAAATTTTTAACAGGGATGAAAAGAAAGGCAGAGAGAAACAAAGAAGATAGGGAGTCAAACGAAAGTCACTCGAAAGCAAAGACACGCAAATTAGATGAAGCATATGTAGTGCTTGGCTTCACTGTGACTACAGGAGGAGATGAGGAAAGACCGGTGTGCTTGCTGTGTTTAAAAAGGCTGGCAGCGGACAGCATGAAACCAAATAAAGACTTGATGACATTACACCCCAATCACGCTGATAAGTCGCTTGAGTTTTTTTCAGCGAAAACGTTCCGAATATTGCCAACAATCATCCCGCTTTGTGAACACAACTTCGGTGAATCAGCGAGCACTGTTATCATCGTGCAAGGTGGCATACCAAATTGCCCTTTACAAAAAACTGCACACTATTGCAGAGGAGCTGATACTGCCTGCAGCAGTAGACATGGTCTCTGTCATGCTGGATGATGCAAGTGCAGGAAAACTAAAAACTATCCCTCTGTCCAATGACACTGTCGCCAGACGTATAGAGGACATAGCAAACAATCTGCAAGAACAGCTGCTAGATAAACTCAGAGGCAAATGACAGCAAAAAAGATGCTCTGTTTATTTCATATGTACGTTTTGACATGACAGACTCCCTGTGTGAGGATCTACTTTTTTTTATAAATATGTCAGAGACAGAGCCACAGCTGAAGAGCTATTCAAGATGCTGGACTGCTTCTTGACGGAGAATGGGCTGAAGTGGGAGAGCTGCAGTGATGGTGAACAAACCATGGCTGGGAAGAGAAAAGGGCTTCAAGCACTCATCAAGAAGGTCTCACCAAATGTTGAGTGTACACACTGTATCATACACAGAGAAGCACTTGCAGCAAGACAGCTTTCTCCTGAATTAAGTGAGGTTATAACTGACATTATAGGTGCAGTCAATTTTATAAAGACCAGACCACTGAAAACAAGAATCTTCTGTGAGGAGATGGGAAATGAACATCAAGCTGTGCTGTTTCACAGTGAAGCAAGATGGCTGTCATGAGGAAGAGTCTTGGTCCAGAGTTTTTGAGCTGAGAGAGCAGATAAGACTGTTTTTTGAGCAGGAGCACAAGTATGAAGTCGCAGAAAAATTCAGTGATGAGAACTTCCTTGAGAAACTGGCCTACCTGAGTGACATATTTGGGAAGCTAAACAAACGAAATCTACAGCTTCAAGGGAAAGATAAACACCAGCCTCAGGTCACAGACAAGATTGTCTCTTTCACACGAAAGCTTGCAAAGTGGGCCAGGCGACTTGATGAGGGAAACACTGACTCATTTGAGAACCTGTATGATTTTGTAGACTATATTGACTATGATGCTAGCTCAGTGATTCCACTCAGAAAACAGCAAATTCCATCACTGATGGGATACTTTAAAAAGTACTTCCCTAACAACAGTCCCCAGTATGACTGGGTGAGAGACCCTTTCAGTGCATCTGCTCCAACTGGTATCAGCTCTGCAGAGACTGAGCTTCACATCACAGACACTCAGTGAATTCTGGCTGTGTGTATAGGGGCAGTATCCACTGTTAGCGAATTGATTTCTTATTGCTAGGCGGGCCGTAACAGAAAATAATTGAGAAGCACTGCTTCAGAGGAACGCAATGTGAGGTGTGCGCTCCTGGCAGTGAACCCCAGGAAAGCCACTGGACCCGCCGAAATACCAGGGAAAGTCCTCAGAGCATGTGCCCACCAGCTATCACAAGTTTTTTGCATGATCTTCCACCGCTCAAGGAGTCATCCCCTCCTGCTTGAAAACTTCCACCATTAGTCCTTTCCTCAAAAATCACACACAATCCACCTGAATGACCATCGTCCTGTTGCTCTCACACCAGTCATAATGAAGTGCTTTGAGAGACTGGTTCTCCAGCACATCAGAGACTGCCTTCCTCCCACACTGGACCACTACCAGTTTGCATACCGAGCTAACAGATCCACTTTATCTTTATCTGATGATTTTCGTGCAGTACTTTTATGTGTAATGCACACACGCCAGATAAGTCATCGGTGACCAGCCAAAAAGTATTAAAAATTAGCTTGCTTTTTTTTATATCTCATTTTGAGGCATTTGGGGCCATGCAGACGTTTCATCAAATTTCTTCGACATGTTTCGCTTAACCGTGATTGGGGGAGACACAGGGGAGCCGATGTGGGACCACGGTAGCCAAACAGGCAACAGGCAGACGGGGGTTACACTGCAAAGATAGATTTTATGGTAGTTGGAATTGTGATGCTTAAGTTCTGAAGATGGCTAAATATCATTTATTTGTAAGCAACCAAAGGCATGCAGTTTCGCTCTTGTGTAAATACTCTGTGCCAGTACTAAGTACAGATCAATATCTGGCCATTGGACATGGCCTCACAGCGCCGAGGTTGTGGGTTCAATTCCGGCTCTGGCCTTACTGTGTGGAGTTTGCATGTTCTCCCCATGGCTGCTTGGGTTTCCTCTCACATTCCAAAAACATGCATGGCAGGTTGATTGGACACTCTAAATTGCATCTAGGTATGAGTGAGAGTGCGGATGGTTGGTTGTCTATGTGTGCCTTGCGATTGGGTGGAAACCAGTTCAGGGTGTACCCCGCCTACTACCCGAAGATAGTTGGGATAGGCTCGAGAAGCGGTACAGATAATAGATGGATGGGCATTTGGCCACTTTGAAACATCTTCCGTAATATCATCAGGATCAGAAAGTTCCTTTCTGTCCGAGCTTTTTAAAGTAGTTTTTACAGTCCTTTCCAATTAGTCCCCTAATGTACATGTTCCGACTTGCAGCACATGTTCCGACTTCCAGCACTGCCCGAGTGGCAGCCTGTTTCAGCAGCTCTGGCTCACCGTTGAGCCTTTTTTTGTGTGTTTTTACCTTGTTTTACCTTATTTTACCTCACCACAACAATGGACATCCAACTTGTGGTAGTTTAGATGCTGGTCCGTTGCGCGACTGTGTCCGGATCCATTGTGTACACCTGCGATCAGCTGTTAGTCAACCGTGCTAACTCCACGGCTACCGGATCGAGACCTGATATCCCTCATGAGCTCAGGAAGAAGAGACGGGGATGTCCTGCATGGGCTAAATGCCAGGCAAAGAGGAGACCATACCACCCCGACCTCCCATCTGTTTTTGAGAACGTTAGAGCCCTTCCCAATAAGATGGACGAGCTAACGGCGCTAACCCGGCATGATAGGGACTTCCGGGAGGCCTGCCTGCTGCTATTCAAGGGGTCGTAGCTAACAGAGCTAACGCCAGATGCCGTTGTATATTTGGACGGCTTCCAAATTCTACGTGCGGAGAGGATGTTGGAGAGTGGTAAGAAAAAGAAAGGGCTGGCTGTGTTTGTGAATGATAGATGGTGTAACCCTGGGCATATAACTGTTAAAGAGCAGCTCTGCAGTCAGGACATTGAGCTACTAGCTGTTAGCATAAGACTGTACTACCTCCCACAGGAGTTTAGTCATGTCATCGCGGTGGCGGTGTACGTCCCCTACTCTGTTAACAGTAATACAACCTGTGACGTTCTGATGGCAGATGTGAGCAGGCTACAAACACACACCAAAACACCCTGCTCCTCATCTCTGGTGACTTCACTCAAGCCTCTCCTCCTCTCTGTCCTCGTTCACTCAGTATGTCACCTGCCACACCAGAGACAATAACATACTGGACCATTTCTATGCCAACACCAAGCAGGCATTCACATCACTGTCCCTGCCCCCATTGGGCAAAGCTGGTCACAACCTGGTGGCTCTCCAGCCTGTGTATAAAACCCATGGTCCACAGGCAGCCAGCTGTAATGCTCACAGTTCAGAGATGGTCTGGAGAGGCCAAGGAGGCCTAAAAGGACTGTTTCAGCACAACTGTGTGTATTCAGTATTCAGCGAAGCCCATGTTGCGGGCATTAAAAGTCTAACGGACACTGTTACAGAATTAATTTCTGCATGGAGAACACCATGCCCACCAGGACAGTAAGGGGTATCTCCAAAAACAAACCCTGGCTCACACCGGACATTAAAGCTCTCTTGAAAGAGAAGAATAGTACTTTTGTGTCAGGCAACAAGGAGGAGCTGAAGATAGTGCAGCACCAGCTGAGAAGGAGGATCAAAGAGAAGAAAAGTTACTACAGGAAGAAGATGGAGGAACAAGTGCAGGAAATAATGCCAGGGTTGTCAGGAGGGGCCTGAAGACCATCTCAGGCCACGGACAACCTAAGTTCCAGACGGGGGGAACCTGCAGTGGGAAAATGAGTCAATCATATTTTTCAATAGGTTGGAACAGATGCCTGCACCGCACAGTCTCTCCTGATGCAGCCCCCGCAACCCCTCCTTTTCAACGTGTGTGTGTTGGCTGTATGGAATACTGTGTTGACGACATCAGCAGTGAAGCGGTTCTGACGATCAGCAAACTTGAGAGGTCTGATTTGCAATGCTGATGAAGCTGCAGAGGCAGACTAAAGAAAAAAATGCTTCCACTGCAAGTGTTATTTTGAAGTGTTTACTTTAAAATATATTGTTTACCTTAAAAGGAATTGTAACAATTCTGAAAATACACTTCTTTTTCCACCCTTTCAAATCGCTTGACTATTGTGTGATCAGGAAGATCATGTCAGGACAAACACAGGAGAAACTTGGTTATAATGCGTGTCTTTCTATAGGATGCAATATACACTACTACTGTACTTTCAGCCAAGGGTGTACTTAAACATCGACCAATGATGTATTTTGTTTACCATTACAGTATTCTTATTACAATACTTCTATCACTGTAGTATTTCTACCACTGCAGGATGTTCACTATTACAGTACTTTTATCATTGCAGTACTTTTATAATTACGGTATTTCCTATCATTGAGGTACTTTTACTATTACAATACTTTCATCATTGCAGTATTTTTCCATCGTTGCAGTACTTTTACCATTATAGTACTTTTATCATTGCAGTATATTTTATCATTGCAGTACTTTTACCATTACATTACTTTTATCATTGCAGTATTTTCTATCATTGCAGTACTTTCCTGTCATTTCAGTACTCTCACCATTACAGTACTTTTATCAGTGTAATATCTTTATCATTGCAGTATTTTCAATCATTCAGTAGTTTTTATCATTACAGTGTTTCCCCCTCTGTATAATGGACAGGCATTAGGAGTGTTTCCTTACACTTAGATACGTTTATACTGTGTATATTTGCATGCTTTTTATGAATGTCTGCTGCTAATGTTATACATTAACGGCTACATTACGCCGCCGACTCTGTGTGATCTATATCTTTGCTGCTGTAACACTTCAAATTTCCCCATTGTGGGATTAATAAAGGACATCTTTATCTTTATCTTTAAAATGTTCAGCACATGTTTGAAGCAACACATGTAGACATTAAAATGTCAGCAGTTTTCACTCTATCATCTTGTTTTCAATCGTGACGGTGAAATTAAACAACACCGCAACTCTGTGCTTTTTTTGTCAAAAATTTTCGTCTCTCAAATCCTACTCTTATGCCACTGGAATTACACCGTACTGTGGCTGTAATATGCACTTTGATAGAATTGCAACATGAAAACACACACTCTCTCTCACACACACACACACACAAACAGTTTTGCAATTCTCTTTGCAATGACACTGTGCGTGTGGCACAGTGTCATTGCAAAGAGAATTGCAAAACTGAAAAAAACATTGTCCATAAGGTTTTACCAAATCCAATCCTGTCCCTAATTTTTATTGTTATTACAAAATCTCAATTTAAGAACAGTTTCAGTAATAAAAATCACAATGACAACTTACTGTTGTAATATTGGCTACAGCCAGTATTTCTCGGTTTGCGACCAATTTTCTACAAAGGATAATGGTCAACAAAGAAATCCCACATAGCACCAGGTCAGGACACAGAAGGCGCAATACAGTCCAAGGCTTCTCCAGTGGAAGTCTGAAGAAAACACATATTCATTTGTAAATATTGTGTATCCAAATATTTTATTTTAAGCAACAGTATATGCAACATCAAAAATCAGTAATATTCTCATTATTTGACACAAAATAAATAAATATTTGCAAACAATGCTTTGACGTCGGTTCATTCTTACATTTGTAGACATTTTGCTCTCACGAAATGCCATGTAACAAAGCATGCTATGCTCAGCAATTTGTATTCTACTGTATATACAGTACAGTGGTCCCCCCTATTTGTGGCGTTGTTTTGATATTTTCATTTTTAAAACCCATTTTAAGAAACATTTCTATTCCTTAGCTTTCGACATGAGACTGTCACTTTTCTGCTGTTCTTCTGGTATCTTTTGTAAATGGGTTTATGTGTTTTAATTTGTGTTCTTATTACCTGCTAATTTATATTACACCATATGGAAAGCGCTTTGTGACAGCTCCATCTGTTGTGAAATGCACTATACAAATAGAATTGTATTGTATTTTCAGCGGTTGAAGTGAGCATGCATAGAGATGTGCATGTGAATTTTGATAATTTAGTTTTCTGCCATTATACCATATTAAGCTTTTTGACATTAAGGTTTTTCGGCCATTTTGACAACTTGTGCTTTGGAAAAAACATCACATAAAATAATTATATTAATTATAATACTAGCTGTTTGAGTAACAATTTAAGGTATTTTATTTGTTAAAAGTTTGTTCTGAGTATCTTTTAATGTACATTATGTATTGTAGCTCCTCTCCTGGCACCACCAGTCCACCGTGTCCCGTCCTTCCCCTCTGAGGCAGATAGGTGTGGGATAGGTGGTGTCCTTCAGTCAGAGCCTGTTGTCATCCCCTCTAGCACATCTAATAGCCGATATTTTACTCTTAGCTAATATCTTGAATTGTGTCACCACACGGCTCCTCTTCACTCGAGGGAAGCTGCTCTTGTTCATACTGTCTCAATCATCCTTAGACTCAGACTTGTCAACATTTTGAAACAGATTTAATACTTCCTGTACTGCAGGGGCGTCAAACTCCAGTCCTAGATTGCCGATTTCCTGCATCGCTCCTTACTGCAACATCAATCCATCCATCCATCCATTATCTTTACGGCTTCTCCTCACTAGGGTTGCGAGGGGTGCTGGAGCCTATCCCAGCTATCTTCGGGCAGTAGGCGGGGGACACCCTGAACTGGTTCCCAGCCAATCGCAGGGCACACAGAGACGAACAAGCATCCGCGCTCACACTCATACCTGGGGACAATTTAGAGTGTTCAATCGACCTGCCATGCATGTTTTTGGAATTTGGGAGGAAAGAGGAGTACCCGGAGGAAACCCACGCAGGCACGGGGAGAAGATGCAAACTCCACATAGGAAGGCCGGAGCCGGGATCGAACCCACGAACGCTAATGTCTCTCACTGTGAGGCCATCGTGCTAACCAGTCGGGCCACTTTGCCGCCTGCTGCAACACACCTGATTTAAATGCTCAGGATGGCTATAAAGCTCTTTGAGAGCTTGGTCATGAGCTGATCATTTTAATCAGATGTGTTGCAGCAGGGAGAGACGGAATGCGGACCAGAATTTTACACCTACGCTCTACTATACAACTTTTTTTATTGGCCATGATGACTTTTCTCCAAAATCAATGCCGCCTCTGAAAAGTGGTTGCTATGGAAACCCGCCGGTAAAGAGGGACTCACTAATATTTGAATGATTTTTAATACAATAAAATGCCAGAATGGGAAGAACTACATACACACAGGAAACGTTTAAAGGCCAGAAGCAACACCTGAAGCTTGGGAACTGTCTAAATGACGGCAGTGGTAGTTCTATCAACAACAAACAGCGCCCTTGTGGGGTTTACGGCTGCATTATTACAGCAGCAGGAAGAAAACGCAGAGAACAGACTTAGGCGTGCTCCGTAACGACAAATATAACGCAGTGAGTTGTAACAACCTAATGGCTTCGCTGCTCGTGAAGAACCTGTATATCTGGGCAGGATGACAGCACTGAAAGCTTGATGTAATGTCCTCTCTCCTCTTCTCCACAAATACGTGCAACCACACACATAAACACAATCCTGAAAAAATACCCCAAAATACTAACAATTGATAGACATTTTCTGAAGTAAAAGCTTCAATACCTGCTGTTGTGGAGGCTATGTCGATAGCAGTGTGTGTCAGTCTTGACTGTTAATCGGGTGGTTCAGATTTTTTATCTTACCGGAGCCGGGGGCGCCGGCCAGAGTGCCACTTCGCGGCCGGGTTGTTTGGAAGGGCAAATGGTGCAGGATGGCGGAATAAGGAGGAGGCAGGTGGCTGCTTTAAGCAATTTATCCAACAGCTTGTCAATTAACATCCAAATTCACAACAGTGTCCATTAAAGTCCATTACAATGTGTCCTTTTGGTTTGGTTTCCTGCCGTGGAGGCCACTAGGTGAAACGTCGAGTGGTTGGATGAGTCTTGTGTGTTTGGGTGTCCGTAGTTATGGATATATGTCAAACAGGGCTGGCAATAAGGATTATATATGGTCTGGAGATGTGTATGTGTGGACTCTCACATGGACGCACACTCGAGATTGGCACATTTTCAGCTCAGAGGAAAACACACGGATCAAATCACGAACGTCTATCGGCGGCACACTTTAACTTCGCCGTAACTGCTCCGACTGGTCGCACTCTCGCGCTCTCGCCCTGTCCCCCTCTCTCTCTCTCTCTCTCTCGACCGCGGCGCCAGAGCGATGAAGGACCCCGCCTAGCTGCCCGAACACTGCCTGCATAAAAATAAGGAAATATGAGTCTTTTGTACAGCCGCCCCCAAATGTATAACGTACATTTGAAACCAACAAAAGGCGATACTGTCCAAACCAGTTCAAGGAGGCCGCCCATCTTCAGCCGGAAGGGCAGGCAGGATGACCAGTCGAGCAACTGGCCGGGTGTAGATGCTGTTCTTGATCTTCACATCTGCGGACCTGACGTGACCATCAGGACTGAGGTGAACTTTAATGATGCGCCCAGTAGGCCAAAGGGCCCGAGGAAGCTGGGGGTCCACCACCATGACCGCAGAGCCCTCGGCGACGTCGGCTGGAGTTGACTGCCACTTCTGTCGGGACTGGAGTCCAGGTAGGTAAAGCCGGATGAAGCGGGTCCAGAAATGATCAGCGAGCAGCTGGGCGTGCTTCCACCGGCGGCGGCTGAGTAGTTCCTCCTTGGGGTAGACGACTTGAGGTAGGGAACCGTCAGGCCGCCCCATCAGCAGACAGTTGGGCGTCACAGGATCAGGGTCACTGACGTCCGAGGGAACGTAGCCAAGGGGTTTAGAGTTGAGGATTCCTTCGACCTCGATGAGGACGGTGCGGAGGACCTCTTCTTGTAAGGGTTGCGCTCCAACGGTGGTGTATAGGGCCGTCTTAACAGAGCGAATCTCTCGCTCCCACGCACCTCCAAAGTGGGGAGAACCAGGCGGGTTGAAGTGGAAATGGATCTTAAAGGGGCTTAGAAGTGTCTGGAGGGCCGGTGACATTGCTGCAAAGGCCTCATGCAGTTCTCTTTCTCCGCCTTTAAAGTTAGTCCCTTGGTCTGAGTATAGTTCGGCTGGGGTTCCTCTCCGAGCTATGAAGCGACGGAGGGCCATAAGGAAGGAGTCGGTGTCAATTGCTGACAGGAGGTCTAGGTGAACTGCTCGGACTGTGAGGCATTTAAACAGGATGCCCCATCTCTTCTCTAAGCGCCGCCCCACTTTGACACCGAATGGACCAAAGCAGTCAACTCCGGTGGAGTAGAACGCCGGTTTGTGGAGACGAAGCCGGGCTGCTGGTAGGTCAGCCATTTTGGGCACAGTCGGTTTGGCTCTACACAGGTTCTCTGAAAGCGACGGATGGCTTCACTGCCTCGCAGGATCCAGTACGTGCGGCGAATCTCAGCAAAGACACGTTCTGGGCCCGCGTGTTTCAAGCGACAGTCAAAGTCCTGGATGAGAAGGCGGGTCACGGGATGTGATGGGTCAAGCACCAATGGGTGTTGGTTATCGTAGGCCAGATCCTCCGCACGTCGTAGGCGACCACCAACTCGGATGAGCTCTATCGTGTGATCGAACTCTGGAGACAGGTTAAGAAGACGACTACTGTGGGCGACAGGCTTACCTGCCTTGAGAAGGCGGAGTTCTTCAGGGAAGCTGTCTTGTTGGGCCCTCCTTAGAAGGAGTCTTTCAGCTTGGCGGTAGACCTCAGCGCTGATGCACACGTTATCTGTGGCCGCCCCATGAAGCGTCTGGGCGGTGGCTTGGACTAGATCCTTCCACGTGTTCTATTGGAGCAAGTCTGTGGAGACTGGATCGGAGGCTAAACTTGTCATGCCACAGAACGTTTGCTTGCGGAGCTCAGTGGGATCTGGTGGATCGGCCGAGAGACCAATTGGATCTGTTGGCCACTGATCTGGGTTCATGAGAAGGAAGGGAGGACCTTGGCACCAACGATTGGGACGCACCAGGTCCTGCAGTGACCTTGCCACGGGTGATGTCATCCGCAGGGTTCTGCGGGGAATCAACATAGCGCCAGCGGTGCTGAGAGGTAAGTTCGTGGATCTCGGCCACACGAGTGCCGACGAAGACTTTGAAGCGGCATGATTCTGATTGCAACCAAGTCAGCACAGTGGTCGAGTCAGTCCACATGACAGTCTCACTAATCTCCAGAGTGAGTTCTTCATCCAGGAGCTTGGCAATCTGAGCTCCTGTTAGTGCGCCGCACAGCTCCAGTCTTGGCATTGAGTGCAAGCGTCTTGGGGAAACCCTGGATCGAGCCATCACAAAAGCTAAGTGGGCTGAGCCATCATCTGCCACCGTCCTGAGGTAAGCCACTGCCCCATAAGCTTGCTCAGATGCATCACAGAAGATGTGCAGCTCTCTTTTCTTGACTGGCGCATGAACTCTCTTTGGTAGGTATGGACGGGGGAAGTGCACTTCTGGCAGGAAACGCAGCTCTTCTTCCCAATTCTTCCACTGTTGAAGGAGGTCGGGAGGAAGCCGAGGGTCATCCCATTCTCTTGGCTTGTCCCATAGGTTCCTCACAAGCATCTTGGCTCGGGTGGTGAATGGCAGGATGAAGCCTAAAGGATCGTACTGGCTGGCGAGTACCTTGTAGATGTTGCGCATGGTGAGCTCACCATATTGCACAGGCCGGTGTTTGTAGCCCATCAAGTCAGTGGAAAAGTGCCAACTGAGGCCAAGAGTTGACTCAGGACTGTCAGCTTTGTTATGTGTGAGCCAGAGGTCCGCGCTGTCAGACCTAGCATCTTCTGGAAGGTGGTTAATGACTCTGGGTTCGTTACTGGCCCACTGACGCAGAACAAGTCCAGCAGACGACAGCAGGGATCTGAGCTTGTCCACCAGGTCTCTTGCTGCTGTGGTGGAGGCAAGACTTTGGAGGCAGTTGTCAACGTAAAAGCATCGTTCAATGGAGGTCCTTACCTCATCACCAGGCTGGCTGTGATCCCTTGCGTGGCGTTGCAGGGCAAACGCAGCACAGCAGGGGCTGCAGGTGCTGCCGAACGGGAGTACTTGCCACTCGTATACTGACACCGGGTCCTCTGGCCGCAGGTCACGCCACACAAAGCGCAGGAGGGGGCGGTCCTCGGGCAGGAGACGAACTTGGTGGAACATAGACTTGATGTCTCCACTAACAGCCACAGGGTGCTCACGGAATCTGAGGAGGACCCCTAACAGCGATGCCCCTAAGCTGGGCCCAGGTAGGAGGTAATCATTCAAGTTCTGGCCTTTATGCTGGAATGAGCAGTTGAACACCAGTCAATGTTTTCCATTGTGGCTAACGAGATGGTGGGGAATGTACCATGACTCGCCCCCTTGGTTCACGTCTGGCTGGTTGATCTTGACAACCGATCCGGTTCGGATCAACTTCTCCATCTCTGCCCAGTACACCTCAGTCTTCTCGGGGTCCTTGTAGAGCAGGGGTGTCAAGATCCAGTCCTGGAGGGCCGCTTTCCTGCATGCTTTCAATCTCTCCCGGCTGCAACCCACCTGATTCAAATGATCAGCTCATCAGCAAGCTCTGAAGAAGCCTGATAAGTATCCTGCTCATTTGAATCAGGTGGGTTGCAGCTGGGAGAGATGGAAAACATGCAGGACACCGGCCCTCGAGGACTGGAGTTTGACACCCCTGTTGTAGAGTCTCCTTTCTACTCCTCTCAAGGTGGGCATGACGGCATTGATGGTTGCGTGAAGTCGTGGCATGTCTCTGCAACGCAGTAACGGAGTAGCATAGCGTAGTACACCATCGACTTCCACACGTGTGGTTTTATCCTCCAATTGGCTGATGGCCATGTTATCCTGCTTTGAGCGTGTCACTGCTTTGTCTCTTTGAAGGGGGATGATGTCTGTCCGCCACAGTCGCTCTACATGCTTTATCAAGTCGCTCACTTGAGGTGACACAGAGCCAAATAGGCACTGTTGAGGGTCGGTCGACAGGCAGATGACACTTGAGGGGCCTTGGAGTGTCCAGCCCAGCCGGGTGTGGACAGCAGCAGGACTGCCAGGAGGTCCCATGCGCACCGGCGCAGTGGGAGTGACAAGGTGTGGATGGTCGCTGCCGATGAGCAGCAGCGGTTTGACATCCTGGAAAGCCTGAAGGGGGACGCCTGACAGGTGTCGATATTTTCTCTGGTGCAATTCTATGGGATAAGTCTGGTCTGCTAAATCGATAGGACCTGCAGTGAAGGCGTTGCTGACACGATATCGAGTCCGTGGCCTAGCCCTGGGTGAAATCATGATGGACACGCGACTGCCTTGAACGTTTTGAACATCCGGTCTGATTGTGCGTAGTGGCAGGCTTTCAGGGGGGCCTTGCAGACCTAACTTCTGGGCGGCAATCGGCAGTAACATGGTTCTTTCTGACCCATCATCTAGCACAGCGTAGGTCTCGAGGGTGCGATTAGCATGGTGTAGGGACACAGGGACAACTTTAAGCAGGGTCCTTCCGCCCACTGTGGGCCTGCCAAGGTATAACACATCTTGTGGTGAAACGGCTGGAGTTGCTCCTCTTCTTTCCCCTGTGTTGATGTCATGCAAGACACGTAGGTGACGACCTTGGCAGAGCAGCGGACAAGCCTTCTTTAGGTTGCATTGCGCCGCTCGATGGGAACGAGCACAGCGCCAACACCGTTTGTTGGACTTAATCCACTCAGTGAGCTGGTATTTGTTGAGTTGGCTGACGGCTCCACACTGGCTGAGGTGGTGTTCGAGGCTGTCACAGAAGGCGCAACGTGGTGGAGGTTTGGCTTCGGCAGGGGAAGTACTTGGTGGCGGCGCCTCCTTTGGTGTGTTATCTGAGCCATGGAGCACTGTTACGGGGCGCTGGGGTGGCCGTTTGTCATACTTGGAGATTTTCTCCTTGTCTTTGTTCTTGGTTGGGTTTAGCTGGCCGTCTAGGTCTTGACACCAAGACTCATACTTGAGCCATTGGGCGAGGTCGTCAAGGGTGTAGCTATTGCCGCGCCGAGCGAACATGCATCTGCGAAACTCAGCTCGCTGCTCTGGGGGTAGCTTACTAATTAAGCGGGCAACGTGAGATCCGCACTGCAGCTCCACTTCTCCATCTGGGCCAAGCGTCTTCAGCATCCCTACCAGTGCCTGGATTTGCAGGGCAAATCTTTCAAAGGCAGCATAGTCTCCTCTTCGGACATCGGGAGAGTCCATCACTTAGGCAATCTTCTTCAAGGCTAACTGGTGGGGCTGTCCAAACTTTTCATTCAGAGCCGCCATGGTGTCTGTAAAGGGAGTCTGGGAGTGGAGGTAAGCATCAGCGATTAGTTTAGCTTCCTCCAACTTGAGGTGGTTTATCAGCACTTGATACCTGAACAGTTCAGAACTGTCGGCTGGTAACAAGTTCTCCAAGGCAATCTTAAGGTGAGCAAACTCACCAGGGTCTCTGTGATTGAGATCAGGAATGGTTGGACGGGGCCCATGGTATACTACATTCACGTTTGTGCTCTGATTCGAGGGCGAGGCATAAATTGAGGACTGCTTGGGCATATAGGCAGAATATTGCAACGGTGGGGGACAAGGACCTTGCATAGCGCGGCTTGGTGGGAGGTGAAGAGGCACTTCATGAGGTGTGGAGGTCAACCTCGGTGTTGATGTAGCCCCACCGGGCCATGCAGGAGGCTGACTCAGGTTAGCCTGGTGGGCGTGGGTTGAGTAATCTACCCTGGGTTGATTATGGGTAGGAGCCGACGAAGTCTCGTGCTTCGGCACTTGAAGTTCTCCCATTAATCGGCTGAGGCATTCACCTGTAGGTTGATTCATGTCCTCCCAGACACACGGTGGTGGCGGTAGGGGCCAATCCTCATCCGCCTCTTCTGGTGGCTTAAGATGATGACTAGGGACTCTGTTGGATGGTTGGGGGACACATGTGGCCTGAACCAATTGCTGGATATTTGCACTGACTGCCTTTAACTCATGGAGGTCGGCCATCATACGCTGTTGGAACTGTTGGAGCAGGTGTCGTTCCCGTTGGATTTCCTGTAACTCCATTCCGGAGACCAAGACTTCGTGGGTAGCAGGGCTCGAGGTATGGAGAGAGTTAGAGGGATCACAAACTCCCCCAGGTTCCCTGTATGTACGCATCAGTTGGGCTAGCTGTTCCTCAGGCGTGTAGGAGGCACTGTTTTGCTGGAGAACGGCATCCCGACTCGGCTGCGTACGGGAGGGGGTGGAACACTGGGAGGAAAGGGGTCTCATCTCGGCCACTCCCTTGGAGGTCGTCTGCCCATACAATTGAGATCCAAGGCCATCTAGATTGGTCTCATAGTCTTCGTAGCGGAGGGGGGGTGCCTGTGGCGGCGGGGACGTGCACCATATGCTTCATACTGGGGAACATCCATCCTATCAGGCTCGAGTTTGATATACTATCCGGCTCGAAGGACCATCAATGTTGTGGAGGCTATGTCGATAGCAGTGTGTGTCAGTCTTGACTGTTAATCGGGTGGTTCAGATTTTTTATCTTACCGGAGCCGGGGGCGCCGGCCAGAGCGCCACTTCGCGGCCGGGTTGTTTGGAAGGGCAAATGGTGCAGGATGGCGGAATAAGGAGGAGGCAGGTGGCTGCTTTAAGCAATTTATCCAACAGCTTGGCAATTAACATCCAAATTCACAACAGTGTCCATTAAAGTCCATTACAATGTGTCCTTTTGGTTTGGTTTCCTGCCGTGGAGGCCACTAGGTGAAACGTCGAGTGGTTGGATGAGTCTTGTGTGTTTGGGTGTCCGTAGTTATGGATATATGTCAAACAGGGCTGGCAATAAGGATTATATATGGCCTGGAGATGTGTATGTGTGGTCTCTCACATGGACGCACACTCGAGATTGGCACAGTTTCAGCTCAGAGGAAAACACACGGATCAAATCACGAACGTCTATCGGCGGCACACTTTAACTTCGCCGTAACTGCTCCGACTGGTCGCACTCTCGCGCTCTCGCCCTGTCCCCCTCTCTCTCTCTCTCTCTCTCGACCGCGGCGCCAGAGCGATGAAGGACCCCGCCTAGCTGCCCGAACACTGCCTGCATAAAAATAAGGAAATATGAGTCTTTTGTACACCTGCAATACAGGAAAAGGGCAATGCATTATGAGATTTTACCGGAAATATGTCACACCACTCTGTGCACAGATTCCATAAACCTCCCAAAAACATTTTCCATGAGAAAAAAAAATCTTTAAAAATATTTGGAAATGATCTGGGAATGATTGAATCCGTGGGTGCTGAATACCAAGTCTGTGGGGGTCCACTATATACTGTACATTTGGGTTTTGTAGAAGTAATCGACATTCACACCATTTACTTGAGAGCAATCAGACAACTTTAAAAAAAATTAATATAGATTATTCTGACATACCTGGACAGTCCGATATGTCTGGTTATGATATCCAACCGCGAACAGTTGTCAGCAATAGCAATGTTTAGAGGAAGATAGGTGTATAGTACTGTCTGGAAGCAGACATGAGCAAATATAAAAAGTAGACTGGTACAGAATATTGCTCTGATGAAATGGCCTGTATGTCCTGAAAGATAAAGACAAAACATAAAGAGTGTATACATATTAAATTGACGATTTTTTTTCTAAGATAGCATACAGTATTCAGTGCGTTTGCCGGCCCAGTTGATGCTTCGGCATTTTTTTTCTTGATATTGGTATTTTGGTGGTTTATTTTACGAACTCCTGCTGCTGTATGAACACGAGTCTTTGTTAGACTTGCAGTGGGGTGTTAGACATACAGGTACGTTCGAGCACAGTTGGGAGAAGATATTGCATGCTGACATCCTGGTTTTCTGTGTCTACGCGCTCCCACCATGGTGGAAGCGACGCCTTGCCAAATACAGTGACCAGCTGAAAAGGGAGCTAAAACACGCTTCGTCCCCTGGTCGTTCCTGAATGCACGAATGTACTCTGTTGTGGCTCACCTCTTGGTTTCACTTATGTCGTAATATTTTGCATTCTGTGGCTAAAAATTATGTGAAGCCCTTTCTTTCCCAGAAGCACTTTGAAACAATAATCCATGCCTTTGTTACATCTATGTTAGATTACTGTAATGCACTTTACTTTGGAGTCAGCCAGCCCTCCTCCCTCAAGCACCTCCAACTGGTGCAAAATGCTACTGCTCGTCTTTTAACTGGAGCTTAGAAGATGGATCACATTACCCCAATCATGGCCTCTCTTCAATGACTCCCAGTGCACTTTTGAGTTTGCTTTAAGATACTTTTGTTCGTCTACAAATCTTTAAATGGCCTCGTCCCAGTGTACCTCTCCAAGCTCTTCCACCCATATGCACCCGCCTGCTGCCTCAGGTCTGCAGACCAAATGCTGCTGGGGGTGCCAAGGACTAAGCGCAGCTTCAGGGGAGATCGTGCTTTTTCTGTTGCCGGTCCATCCCTATGGAATGACCTCCCATCGAATGTTAGGCAAGCCCCTTCTCTGCCCACTTTTAAAAGTACTTTGAAGACACATTCTTATTCTTTAGCTTTTGACTCAACATGAGACTGTCGCTGTTCTGCTGTTCTTCTGGTATCTATTGTAAAGTTGAATTGTATTGTATGTGTTTGTATAAAAAATGTGCAGATTCAAGATGTCTAGATAATTCAAATAAGAGGGTGGCGCATGATTTACACACCTATTACTCAAGTTGTCTCCCCACCGACATTCATGCCGCCCCGATAATCCCCTCCTTGAAATCCGACCTTAAAACCTAACCAATACTCTAAACTATATTAACCACAGCTTTGTACTACCACACACTTATTTTCTCATGTGTCGCAATCATGTTTTGTTGCATTGTGTTAATACTGTCATACTACAGGCTGCTTTGTTGTTTTTTTTCCTTTAACATAAAACATGTACGACATCTCAATGGTCTCTGTAACAAAGTTCTCGGCTTGCAACTGTCCCAGGCAGCCTCCCAACTGCCCCCTCATCCCATCCCAAGAGGCCTTCCAGGTTATCATGGGTGTCCCGGGTCGCGGTGTCTTACCTCTGATGGTGTGTTTGTTGGGACACAGAAACCATGGCAGCAACAAGAGGTACACGAAGTATACCAGGGACAGTACATTGTAGCGAAGAAGACAAGCTGCAAAAACACAAATTAGTTGAGTTACCTAACAGCATCATTCCAATCAATAAAGCACAAGGATATTTGCAGGGGATACGCACTGGACAGGAGAACATGCAAACTCCACACGGGTAGGAAATATATATATATATATATATATATATATATATATATATATACTGGTTAGCACGATGGCCTCACAGAGACAACATCTGGCGTGGGTTCGATCCCGGCTCCGGCCATCCTGTGTGGAGTTTGCATGTTCTCCCCGTGCTTGCGTGGGTTTCCTCCGGTACTCCGGTTTCCTCCCACATTCCAAAAACATGCATGGCAAGCCGATTGAACCCTCTAAATTGCCCCTAGGTATGAGTGTGAGCGCGGATGGTTGTTCGTCTCTGTGTGCCCTGCAATTGGCTGGCAACCAGTTCAGGGTGTCCCTCGCCTACTGCCCGAAGATGGCTGGGATAGGCTCCAGCATCCCCCGCGACCCTAGTGAGGAGAAGCGGTACCGAAGATGGATGGATGGATATATATATATATATATATATATATATATATATATATATACTACGAGTGAAAATGTTTTTTTTTTTCAAGGGATTGCTAACGAGGCATCTTTTAAAACTAGCACAGTAAACAAATAAAACATTGTTGATTTTGCCAAGCCGGTACATATGTGTACAAAGTTTCATGAGTTTTTGCGCTTATTTAAACCGCCAGAATCAGCATTGTTTTACTGGCAAAACTAAAAATCTAAAATTTAGTATTTTGGCGTCACTTTTCTGTACACTTTTCAAGCAAATCTGAGAAAGCCTTTGTTAACCTGCAAGGGGAAAAACATCAAATAATGAAATATTTACTTCCTTTAGGCAGAGGGTGGCGCTAGCATTACAATGAAAAATAAGTTTGTAGATGTCTTAAGGCCTGTACTATGATCAAATGTGAGAAATCTTTGGAATAAATTATGTGGTTCAAGTTACAGCACTTTTTGTTGTGTCAAAGTGACGTTAAACTTTGATGCGAATTCAAAATTCTAAATGGCCTACTTGTGCAAGTTAGGTTATGGCTTCAAGAGACTTTTTTTTAAGTCCAAGCTTTGTAGCGCCAAGTGAAACGTACAACAAAAACTATTGATGATTTCGCCAAGCCTAATTTGTATGTAAAGATTCATGAGGTTTCAAAATCAGCGCAAACACATAATGCTAGTGCATAGTTTAGAAGACCGTGCGTGCACTCTGAACTGGAGGTGTCATGTGATTATATCTGCCAATAAGAAGACAAGTTTGAACTAGAGCTGCGAGCAGCTATAAAGCTGGCACATTGCTCGATTGAACACTCTAAATTACCCCTAGGTATGAGTCTGAGCGCGGATCGTTGTTCGTCTCTGTGTGCCCTGCAATTGGCTGGCAACCAATTCAGGGTGTCCCCCGCCTACTGCCCGAAGATAGCTGGGATAGGCTCTAGCACCCCCCGTGACCCTAGTGAGGAGAAGCAGTACAGATGATGGATGGCTGCTCGACGCGGCTGGAATCCACACTATCCGGTAACACCTCTGGGATATTGAAAGTGTTTGTCAACTCTGCAATATGTACTGTAATCCAATGTCGATTTAGTCCACAAGCTTAAAGTAATCAGCAGTGAACGTATAATTATAGTTTAAGGAAAGGGCACGGCACTCTGCTACGTCTGCCCCTGAGGCGGGCCGATGACCGTCATGCGGGTGACCTCGGAGGGAGCCTTTGCTACAACTCTCATTCAAGTGAATGACAGAAGTGCGTATGCTCATGATTATTAGTACTTTTGTTCTGTAAACTTCAATATTTATTAAAAATAAAATATGGTGACTCCCACACCGCCGACTTATTTATCTACTCTACAGGAATGATGCTGGCTCCGGCATCTGCTGGTTATAATACCAGGAGCGCTAGTCTATGATTGATCATATCTGAGATTTTCGATGTAGACCGATAAAATCCGATCCTTTTTTTTTTGTTTTTTTTTTTTTAACTGATCGGATATCGGACCACAATCCCATTGAAATATTGCATCGGACAGCCCTTATGTCATGACCCGTGTCAGTCATGGCAGGGTTTTTGTTGTTGTTTTCGCGTCTCCCATGCCTTTTGTTGTTGTTTTGGTTTCTGTCAGCTGAGTAGGGGCGTTTCCCCTCAGCACTCCGTCCCCACCAGCCACGCACCTGTTCCCCGTTAGCCTCACACACCTGATGCCCATCTGCTCCCCTAATTACTGGACTATATGAACACCTCACTCCAACAACTCATTGTCGGTGCATTGCTCCGTTTGGACTGTCACGACCGCTCCCTGATCTCGTTCACGCTCATGTTCTCGCTCTCGCTCTCGCTCTCGCTCTCGCTCTCGCTCTCGCTCTCGCTCTCGCTCTCGCTCCCGCTCTCGCTCCCGCTCCCGCTCCCGCTCCCGCTCCCGCTCCCGCTCCCGCTCTTGCTCCCGCTCTTGTCCCTAGTTTTTGTCACTGTCTTTGTTCCTCGGTTTTTTGTTCTGTTTAGTCACGTTTAGTTCGTCTTTGTTATTTTGCACCCTGCCACGTTTGTTAGTCCTAGTACCTTGTTTGCCTTTTGGTTTTGTTTTGTTAAATAAATTCCCTTTAAGTTACCCTTATCCCCGCTTCCTCGCATTTTGGGTCCACCCCCTCCTCGCCGACCGGCGATCCTTGACACCTTTAAAGCCATTAAAGCTAATTTGAGCAAATTTGTTATTTCAGAAGTGTGTGTCAAACCAGTAGGCCTTTGCATTAATCTGTACTTGAGAAATTTCTGTCACTTTCAAAAAAGTTAGTTACCCCTGATCTCAAGTCTTAAATATAGTATGAAGATGCAAAATATGAAACAATCACTAAAACTTAACCTGTCATGAATAAACGGAGACAGTATGTTCCAGTCAGGGCCTTCACAACTCGCCTCATGTTGTAACGGGTCATCACTCAAAAAGGCTTTGTGTTGGACCCCGGTCGCAGTTCGGAGTCACTGTTTTATATACACACTCAAGCATGAATTACAACAGATATTTGGCTTTAATCTGTCAAACTGCTTGTACACAAATAACAGTTGATTTATTTAAAAAAAAATAAACAATAAAGAATCTGCAAAAATTCAGATTTTGTGAAATAATTTTTGGTGTTAGAAGTGCAAAAGAATATACTGAGACCCTGACAACTACTGTTATTTTTGCTTCCTCTCATGGGATACAAAAGAATTTCTGCCTTCGTACAGTTAAGGTGTATTAACAGTTCAAAACAATTGCATTTCCTCTTCAAGAAATGTTTGGGTTTTTTGTCATTTTTTGAAGTTTTATATGCAATACACTTTAATTAAATTATTTAAGTACTTCTTTAGCTTCTACATTCAAGCGCAGTTAATGTTCAATTTGCTGATTATTATCATGTCTTATGATATTATTATTATTATTATTATTACATTTATGCTTTTTTAAAAAAAAAACTGTCTCTTTCTGATGAACACTTAGGCCTACTACCCTTCTATTTCATGTTGGTCATGACCTAGGTACTTGGAGAACTAAATTTTTTTTCAGCTGGATCGTGCAGTAAAAGTTTAACAATAACTGGTGTGGGATATTCCATGTTGTAAAATTACATTTTCACATGGTTGGGGATGATAGCTACTTGGTGGTCGGAAAGTCACTGTGCGCTTAATTCTTCTGTTATTAACAAAAATATTTAAACGTAGAATTCAAAAGGTAGCCTCCATAGAATTGTAGTCAAACTTCTGGTAATAAACGTCAGTGCAGAGGGAATTTCCGAAAACCAAAAAAGGTGTGCTCGCGTAGGTTGGGAACGCACATATTTTATGTTGTTTCTGTCCACCGCAAGGTAAATACCTGACGTTTCATTCCACAGCACATCCACATTCCATGTAAATTTGTGTGGTTTCTTTGGACTATCACGCACGTATTAAATGTGAAAGTCTGAACATTTTCCAAACCACTGATTGCAACGCATCTCCTTGACCAGAACTTAACATATCTCACTATCACCAACTTGATCGATATGTTTTTCTTGAAATAACTTGACCTCCACGTTTGCTACGGGGGTCCGATCTGTTTGTTACTTGAAAATAAAACAAATTGTTAAGCAAACGGTACGCCATAAAACATAACGTTGGTATTGTATTTCACTTTCAGTAACGTTTCCATGTAGAAAAGAAAAAAAGTTGTTAGCCACGCGACATTACGTCAGTTTTCGTTCAGGGTCTTGGAAACTACTGTACGTGGAACAATTGTCGCGAATGATTTAATGAATTAAAAAGTCAAATGCCGACGGCTTACCTGTTAACAAGACGACTGGTAGAAAAAAGCAGTAGATGAACCAAACAATCAATTGGAGATCCATATCCAAGGAGGTCGGTACAAATCCCGATCGTAGTGATGTTTCAATTAATTTTTCACATATCTCAAGACCAACTACTGAAAACTTGCAACATTATTCAAGAACGAAATAGTTCGATTTAATTTACTAGTGTACTGCCGGACAACACTGAAGCATAGTCCTCTCGTTTCAAAATGCTATGTAGAGGAAAGTCTAAAAAGAGGAAAGCGACTCATTCCACTGGTTCTGACGGCAAGGAAAAGGTTGAGTTGCATGTCTTCCGTTGGAAGGGGGCCCAGTCTAAGTAATGTGGATGGAAAAAGTGATTCATAGGCAAGTGGGTGTCTGAAGGACGTACATAGAGCAATAATTCGTAGTTGCTGGACACCTCCCCTCTGAAAATGACTGTGCGTTTCCTCTGCGGTTCGTGCAAACAACGTTTGTAAAGAATATGCTTTGTAAAACAAATTATCCTAAAGTTTGCTGTAACTTCTGTCTTTGAGCTTTGTGTGGTTCGCTTTAAATGGGATTCCCACGCAAACAACAATTTTAACACTAAGTAGTAAGGACCTTTGATTGCCTAAACATACTGCTACTCTTGAATGGATGCCCCACCTGTTGCTTCAGTTTGCAAGTTAATAGCACGCTTGAACTGTTCAAACCCATTGGCCCTTTGCAGGGGAGAATCCTAAGGACCCCCTTATGTATACAATTAAACGTAAATGTCATTTGCACCTCCAAAATGTCATGAGATTGTTTTATTATTATAACTAATTGTTTAAGATCTGTTCAATAAAAAGTAAGAAAACCAAATTCAATAACAATACATTTTATATTGATTCATGGTTGCCACCTGGCGGTAACAAGGATGGTAACAGAGAAGAGCTCGTTTACAAATGCAGTTATTGCAGCTGACGTGGTGATTTGTGTCGTAAAATAAATAAGCAGACATAAGAGGAATTATTTTCAAAATATGTTGTATATCATTGGCAGCATAACATAATTGTGCATGTCATTTTTCAATAATTTTGAATATCAAGAAAAAAACGTATTTTTTTCATTTATTTATTTTTATTTATTTATTATACAAAAACTTCAACCAAATGTGTGAATATGTAAGCAAAGGAAAAATGTCCCAATAAAAATACCGATGTTTTTTGTCTTGTTTATGCAATTGTGCTATGTGGCGGGAAAGCGATCATGGAGTCATTCAACCTAATGTGTTAAGAGTGTGTGTGTAGCACAGTGGACCCAACAAAATTGACAGAGGCAGAGATCAAACAAATTAGAGATTTATTGAAATAAGGGAGCACGTCAGACGTGATTCAGACAAACACACCAAAAAACAACACTAAACGAAAACGAGCTGCGGTACACCGAATAAACTAACTAAGGGGAATGGGTGGAACAAGAGGAGCGAGCCGCCAAAAACAGGACTAACTAAATAATTGAGAAAAACGAAGCGAATACTAGTAAGAGAAAAGGAAATACACAGCCACATGGGAACACTAATACAGTGAACCCTCGCTACTTCACGGTTCACCTTTCGCGGGTTGAGTGCTTCGCGGGTCTAAAAAAAATTCGGGGGCATTGTAGTTTCGCCGAGCGGCACGACGGGGCGCTGGAGCGGTTAGACGGCCGGCGTGCGCCGAAGAAGAGCGTGGGCGAAGAGGAGAGTGGACGAAGAAGAGCACGTTCCCCCGGGCACGGTTTGGGGTTTCGCGCGGTTCGGACCGTACCAGAGCTTCGGCCAGCGTGCGTGGCAGTTAAGCCGAAGAGGAACAACTTCCGCCCGGGCAATAGCGGGGCGACATTTCGCTCCGTTCGGGACCGTGCGAGAGCTCCGGAGGAGACCGGCCGGCGTGCGCGGCAGTTAAGCCGAAGAGGAACAACTTCCGCCCGGGCATGAGCGGAGCGCGAGGCTGTCAGTTATGAATGAATAAATAAATAAATGAAGAATGCCACCTTTCATTTCACAGGGCACACCAGACGGCGTACCAGCAGGTAAAAGTCGAAGTAATAAAATAAATACAAAAAGAAGTAATTGAATAAATACAAAAATAATGGCTGGGGAATAAAAAAATAATAAGTTTTAATAATAATTTGTTTTGTTTTTTTGTTATAACATGAATTTCACTCTCTCTCTCTCTACCCGTATATATATATATATATATATGTATATATATATATATATACATATATATATATATATATTTTTTTTTTTTTTAAGCATTTTTGAAGGTGCGCCGCTACTTCGCGGATTTTCAGTTTTCGCGGGTGGTCTCGGTCCCCATTAACCGCGATAACCGAGGGTTCACTGTAGTACGAGATCGAAAACTAACCTACACAAGGTTAGAAAACTAGAGTGAATAACAAGAGCCAGGAATTACTTACGTGGAAAGATTTGCGCGATACTGGAGTATCACGAGAACAATGTGTGCAGGGAAATGGCAACAAGAAACAATATTCCGGCGACTACCTCCTCTGTCTCTAGCATTTAAGAAGCCAACTAACGATGATGACCATTAGGTGTGCGCTGGAGACTGCACCCGCCAGACATGATGGGCTCGCCACAGATGACAGTGGATAGAAGGGACAGAGACAGCCGCCTCCTGCGAGGGAAACAGCGGGGGCTGGAACCCATAAGCTGACTTGAATGGCGACATACCAGTGGCTGACGAGGGAGTTGTGGGCATACTCAACCCAAGGGAGGTGGGAGGACCAGGATGATGGGTGACGATGGCACACAACAGCGCAAAGCAGCTTCCAGGTCCTGGTTCGCCCGCTCTGTCTGACCATTGGACTGGGGATGAAAACCAGAATAAAGGTTAGGTGATGCCCCTAAGGCCTTGCAGAATGCCCTCCAGACATGGGAAGTAAACTGAGGCCCCTGGCCGAAACCAAATCGCTCAGGATGCCATGGAGGCAGAAAACGTTCTTCACAAGAAGATCAGCAGTCTCTAAGGCCGAAGGGAACTTGGGAAGAGCGATGAAGTGGGCCATCTTGGAAAACCTATCCACCACTGTGAGGACGACAGACTTACCAGAGGACAGGGGAAGACCAGTGATGAAATCTAAAGCGATGTGGGACCATGGATGGGGGGGAATGGGAACTGGATGCAGAAAACCAGCCGGAGAGTGATGTGATGGCTTGCTGTGAGCACACGGAGCAAGCAGCGACAAAGCCCTTTATGTCCCTATTAAGGCCAGGCCACCTGAACCTCTGGGAGATGCGGAATTGTGTTCTGTTGACCCCAGGATGGCAAGCCACGCTTGAGTCATGACACCACTTGAGTACATCTGGACGTAGGCAGCCAGGAGCAAAACGTTTGTCTTCGAGACATACTTTCGGGACTGTGGTCCCCCTCGCAGCGTGGACCACTCTCGCTCCACCTCCGATCGAAGAGCTCCAACCACTTTAGCCACAGGTACAATGGGCTCCAGTACTTGATCCTTAAAAGATGAAGATAAAGATAAAGATGTCCTTTAATAGTCCCACAATGGGGACATTTGCAGTGTTACAGCAGCAAAGATATAGATCACACAGAGCCGGCGGCGTAATGTAGCCGTTAATGTATAACATTAGCAACAGACATAAAAAGCATGCAAATATACACAGTTTATACGTATATACTCAGATCCCCATGTATATACACACTTACATACCACAACATATACAAGTGTAAGGAAACACTCCTAATGTCTGTCCATGGTACGGAGGGGAAATAAATAAAAACGCTGCAATGATAAAAAAAAATACAGAATGACAGAAAATACTGCAATGATAAAAATACTGCAATGATAAGAGTACTGCAATGGTAAAAGTACTGTAATAGTAAAAGCACTGCAATGATAGAAAAAATATTGCAATGGTAGAAAATACTGCAATGATAAAAGTACTATAATGGTAAAAGTACTGCAATGACAGAAAATACTGCAATGATAAGAGTACTGCAATGATAAAAGTACTGTAATAGTAAAAATACTGCAACGATAGAAAATACTGCAATGTTAAAAGTACTGTAATGATAAAATTAGTAAACAAGAAACAGCATTGGTCACTATTTAAGTACAGCATTGGATAAAGCACAGTAGTAGTGTGTATTGCATCCTAGGACTGCACAATTGCAAATGCCCGCCCGTTTGTAGGCCTGACCTAATGTTCTTGTTAAAAAGTCAAATTCTCTCTTTCGTACAGTGAGGGTGTAACAGTCTAACACTGAAGGAGCTGTGGAGTGTTCTAAGAGTGTCATTGAGTGGGTGGGCTGGGTCGTCCAGCATTGATGACAGTTTCGCCGTCATCCTCCTGCCCCCCATTGAGTCCACAGAGTCCAGGGAGCAGCCCAGGACATAGCTGGCCCTCCTCACTAGTTTGTCCAGTCACTTTTTGTCCCGGCCCGAGATGCCTCCTGCCCAGGAGACCACTCCATAGAAAATGACCTTTAAAACACCGAGTCATAGAAGTTCCTGAGGAGTGTCCGCTGAACGCCAAAGGACCTCAGCCTCCTGACTAGGAAGAGTCTGCTCTGACCCTTCCTATAGAGAGCATCTGTGTTGTCGCTCCAGTCCAGTTTATTGTTCAGATGAACACCCAGGTACTTGTAAGTTGAGACCCTCTCAACGTCTGTTCCCGGGATATTCACTAGTGCAGGTGGAGAGTGCAGACACTTGCAGAAATCCACCACCAGCTCTTTGGATTTCCCAGCGTTGATTTGGAGGCGGCTCTGCTGACACCAGTCCACAAAACCCTGCGTAACCCCTCTGTACTCCTGATTGTCTCCGTCAGTGATGAGGCCGACAATCTCAAAGTCATCAGAGAACTTCTGCAGGTGACAGGTAGAGGAATTGTAGTTGTAGTCCCAGGTGTAGAGGGTGAACAGAAAGGGAGCCAGAACAGTTCCCTGCGGCGCTTCCGTGCTGCAGAGGAGCACGTCAGACACACAGTCCTGTGGTCTCACGTACTGTGGCCGGTTTGTGAGGTAGTCGTGGATCCATGTGATGAGGTGGTGGGCCACTCCCGCCTGCTCCAGCTTGTCTCCCAATAGGGTGGGCTGGATGGTGTTGAAAGCACTGGAGAAATCAAGGAACATGATCCTCACAGTTCTCCCCACCTTCTCCAGGTGGGAGAGTGTAGTGTGGAGCAGGTATATGATGGCATCATCCACACAGATGCCAGGCAGGTATGCGAACTGGAGTGGGTCCATCGAAGAGCTCACCAGGGGGCGCAGATGGACGAGGACCTGTCTCTCCAGGGTCTTCATCAGATGAGACATCAGCGCCACTGGTCTGAAGTTGTTGAGCTCCTTCAGATGGGGGTCTTTGGAACCAGAACCAGGCAGGATGTTTTCCACAGCTGGAGGACTCTGCCCAGCTTCAGGCTCAGCTTGAACATGTGCTGGATGATTCCACAAAGCTGGTCTGCGCAGGATTTGAGGAGCTGGGAGCTAATCCCTTCTGGACCCGCTGCGTCCCTCGCCTTCATCTTCCTCAGCTGGTTCTTCACCTGAGATTTTGTGAGGAACAAGGCTGAGCAGGAGGAAGTGGTGGCTGTCTGATGTGGCAGGCATCTGAACAAACCTATTGAAAAATAGGTTCAAATAGGTCCCGCCCTTCTGGGTCTTACGTGGTTGTCCATGGCATGGCCTGAGATGGTCTTCAGTCCCTACCAGACATCCCTGGCATTATTACGCTGCAGCTGTTCATCCAGCTGCATCCTGTAGGACTTTTTCCCCTCTCTGATCCTCCTTCTCAGCTGACGTTGCACTCTATTCAGCTCCGCCTTGTCGCCTGACACAAAAGCCCTCTTTTTCTCCTTCAGGAGAGCCTTAATGTCCGGTGTGATCCAGGGTTTGTTGTTGGAGAAATATCTTACTGTCCTGGTGGGAATGGTGTTCTCCATGCAGAAATTTATATAGTCTGTAATTGTATCTTTTAGACCATTAGTGTCCTCCCTGTGGGCTTCGCTGAATACCTCCCACACAGTTGTGTTGAAACAGTCCTTTAAGGCCTCCTCGGCTTCTCCAGACCATCTCTGAACTGTGCCTGTCACAGCTGGCTGCCTGCGGACCAGAGGTTTGTACACAGGCAGGAGAGCAACCAAGTTGTGATCATCTTTGCCCAGAGGGGGGAGGGACAGTGATGTGTACGCCTCCTTGGTGTTGGCATAGAAAAGGTCCAATATTTTATTGTCTCTGGTGTGGCAGGTTGCATATTGTTTGAATGAAGGCAGAGAGGGTGAAGAGGAAGCATGATTGAAGTCACCAGAGATAAGGAACAAGGCATTTGGGTGCTGTGTTTGTAGCTTGCTCACAGCTGCAGTCAATACGTCACAGGCTGTGTCACTGTCAGCTGAGGGGGTCACATACACCGCTACCGCGATCACATGACTGAAGTCTTGCGGTAAATAATACGGTCGCATGCTAACAGCTACAAGTTCAATGTCCCGACTGCAAAGTTGCTCCTTAATCGTGATATGCCCAGGGTTACACCATCTATCATTAACAAACACAGCCAGCCTTTCCTCCTACTGCTCTCCAGTGTCCTGTCCGCACGTAGGATTTGGAAGCCGTCCAATTGCACGACGGTGTCCGGCGTTAGCTCTGCTAGCCACGACTCCGTGAACATCAGCAAGCTAGCCTTCCGGAAATTCCTCTCGTGCCGGGTTAGCGCTGTTAGCTCGTCCATTTTATTGGGAAGGAATCTAACATTCCTCATAATAACGGACGGGAGGACGGGGTGGTATCGTCTCCTCCTTTCCTGGCGTTTAGCCCCCGCATGACAACCCCCTCCTCAGCTCGCGGGGGATATCGGGTCTCGCTCCGGGAGCCGGCGCGGGGTTAGCACGGAGTGCTAACAGCTCATCTCTTGTGTACACGATAGATCCGTAGCTCCGAGTTTCGTCTCCGGACACAATCGCTCAAAAAACAGCCCTCCGCAGCAATAAAACCACGAAAAGTTGGGTGTCCATTGCTGCAATGAGGTAAAATAAATAAAAATGGGTAAAGGGAAAAACACACGAAAAAGGTTCTAATAATGAGCCGAGCTGCTATAACAGGCAGCCACTCGCGCGGAACCGGAAGTGAGTCTTGGCTGTGGATTCTGGACAAGGCGTCAGGCTTAATATTCCGTGAGCCCGGTCTGTAGGGAATAGTAAAATCAACACATGTGAGGAAGAGGGCCCAACGTACCTAACGGGAATTAAGTCTTTTTGATGGTCTTTTTATGGTCCGTGAAAACCTGGAACGGCATCTTAGCGCCCTCCAGCCTGTGCCTCCATTCCTGTAGTGCAAGAACAATGGCCAGCAGCTCCCTATTACCAACATCATAGTTGCTTTCCACTGAACTGAGGCGACGTGAGAAGAAAGCACAAGGGTGCAGCTGGGAAAGGACCACCCCCACTCCGGAATCCGATGCGTCAACCTCAACAAAAAATTGGAAATCAGGATTAGGATGAGTAAGAACCGGAGACTCTATAAACAATTGTTTGACTGTGGTAAAATCAGATTCAGCATCTGTGGTCCAGACAAATGGTAAGTTTGTGGATGTTAGCCTTGTCAGAGGTTTTGCCTTGCAGCTGTAATTGCATATAAAACGGCGATCGAAATTGGCAAATCCAAGGAACCTCTGCAACTGCTTCCTTGAGTAGGCCACTCGACCACAGCCTGTATCTTTGCTGGATCAGCTTTAAGGTGGCCTTTCTCCACAATGAACCCCACAAATTGTACAGCAGCTGAGTGGAATTCACACTTCTCTGCTTTGAGAAAAAGTCTGTTCTCTCTCAGTCTCTGGAGAACGAGTGGGACGTGCTGGAGATGTTCCACTGGGTCTCTGGAATAAATCAAAATATCATCTAGATAAACAAAGCAAAATTTGTTTACCATGTCACGCAGTACATCATTGATTAAACACTGGAAAACCCCAGGCGCATTGTCATGGTCCGTTTCCGTCATGTCATGTTTTGTTTACGTTTGCTCAACTGGCGTGGGGGGCGTTTCCTTCCAGCGCGTGTCCTGTCGTGTCATGTTGGCTGGAGAGACGCGCCCACCAGCCATGCACCTGCTACTCGTTGACTCCTTGATTAATTCACTATTTAAACGCCCCGCGCTGACTACTCGGCGTCGGTGCATTGCCCTTTTTTTGGATGTCACTGTCGCTCTTTGTTCCTCGTTCACGCTCTGTGCCCATGGATCCTTGTCATTGTCGCTTATCCCTGGTTCCTGTCCCGGTATCCTAGTCACGTTTTGCCCTATTATTTCATTAATTAAATTCCCTTTAAGTTACCTTTGCCTGGCTTCCCTGCATTTTGGGTCCTCCTCTTCCTCCACCCGCCGATCATAACACGCATTAGTGAGTCCAAATGGCATGACAAGTTACTCCAATTGACCAAGAGGTGTATTAAACGCCATCTTTCACTCGTCTACCTCCCTTATTCAAACTAAATGGTACGCATTGCGCAGATCAAGCTTGGAAAAAACAGTGGCAGCCCGTAACAAAGTAAATGCTGAGTCCTTGCTCAGGTTTGGCTCAATGTTAATGTCTCGAATTAGGCAAATTGGAATTGGGCACTATATCAATGGCACAGTCGTAACGCTTGTGCGGAGGAAGCAATTGAGCCTTATCCTTACTGAATATTGCGCGCAGGTCATGATATTCTGGGGGTACTTTTGACAAATCAATTTCTTCACTAACCTTGTCGATGGACTGAGCAAAAGAATTAGCTGCCCTTAGGCAATGGGAATGACAAAATGAACTCCAATTTTCTATCCGCAGTTTCTGCCAATCAATGTAGGGGTTATGTAATTTAAGACAAGTTAAGCCCAGAACAACCAGAACTGACTGTGAAGGCATAACAGAAAAAGAAATGGATAACCGATGGTTACCAAGCAATCTTAACAAAAGTGTCGCAGCCTTATGAGTCACAACAGCCAGGAGACGCCCTTCAAGGTCATTCACCTCTTTAGGAACGTCAAGTTTGATTAGATGATTAGAGGACACTTGAGAAACTGCACCCGGGAATCGTTCAAAAAATTGTTATCCGCACCAGAATCGATAAGTGCAGTAGCTTTGACGCTAAAGGATAATGTAAATGGCAGTCAATTTAAAACTGAACAAAGGTTAGACTGCTCGGAGCCACTTTTGTGATCCTGGCATGGAAGTCCATTGTTTCAGAGGGGTCTCGTTCACACCTTCTGTGGTGCAGCTGTGATCTAATCTTCCTGCATTCCTCTGAGTGTCTGGTCATTAGCATGGTCTAAACTTCAGTTACACTTAAAGGATTTCATACTTTTGACTATTAAAGGAATATAAGAGTTTGAGCTTAACATAGTTCATTAGATGTTGGTGCATCCAATGTATGAAAATGTGATATTGTAAAATGCTGAGAGTGTGACTGGTGGCGCGAAACTGATTGCGGGGGTTGTGCAAGAATGGAATGTTTTAGAAGCAGAAGGCGCTGAGCGAGACGAGATGACTCCGGGAAGGAGCGGCCATCGGGGGATCGCACGCAGGAGGAGCCACGGGATTCGGCGGGAGGAGAAAGACCAATGAGAGCGAGCTAAAGTTAACTGCAATACACATAGCCAATAGAATCATGCCAGGATGCCTTTGTCTGTGCCATTTTGCATGTTGTATAGTATGAATCAGTACTGGGCAACTCGGGGGTAGAACACATTCGCTGGTGGCAAGAGAGGTGTAGACTTGTATTGAGAGGGATCCGAGATCTAGGTGCCATGTAGGAAATCTGTATTGGGAATAAATCCACTTCGTGTGTGAAAATGCCGGCTTCCTGATACCTTTCTATTGCAGAACGAGCGCGCATATTGTTGGATGAGTGAGTGTTGGGGAAGGTCGCAAATTGGAGTCAGATTACTAATTTGAGTTTACATTGGGTTAAAGTTAAATTCTAACATTGATATAAAGATAAATTCCAACAACGCTAACATCACCACATGAAACTATACCATTCAGTTCAAGTCTCCTTTGCATAACATCCGAAGCAGTTTCTTTAAGTGTCTTTTCTTTTTTGGGGTACTCACAAGACTCAGAAAGGGGATCAGTGTTGTCAGTAGACTGATGAGATAGCGTACTGGAACGTTGAGAAGTAATCTGACGGCCTCTGGTACTGGTGGGAACTTGAATAGGCCTTGAGGGACAATTTGCCACCTGCGAAGACCACAGTACAGACACATGCAAAGCCGCATCCATTGTGAGCGTTCGGCAGGCGAAAGGCAGCCACCTCCAAGTTGCATTGGTTCCCCTGGTGTTTTGGTTGCAGATACTGGGGGCTGAAGGTCGCCCATATTTGTCCCAGGACCAGGTGCGTTCTGTAATAAAGGAAGAGGACTCGGACCACCAACTTCTTCTCTGCGCTCTCTCACATGTTCACATATCCAACCGAGCCCAATAAATTCCTTCAATCCCGAAGTTTCATACCGCGCCGCTAGCTCATCTTTAACTTGGGGGCTGAGTCCCCGTCAAAAAATACTGCAGAGTGCCTTCTCATGAAAACCACTCTACGCAGCCAAAATGCGGAAGGAAATGGAAAAATCTACAACTGTTTGATTTCCTTGTGAAGTCTAAAAGTCTGCTTTCTGCTTCCTTATCTTTAACAGGGTGGTCGAAAACCCTCCTCATCTCTGAAAGGAAGGCAGATAGTGAGAAACTCAACTCCGGATTATGGTTGCTCATTGCCATGGCCCAGTCAACAGCCTTGTTAGACAGTAGACTCATAATATATGCCACTTTTGATCTATCATTGGCATAAGTGCAAGGCTGCTGATCAAATACTAATGAACACTGGTGAAGGAATTGTCTACAACCTCCAGGTTCACCACCAGAGCAATTAGGGTGCGGGATGTCAGGTTCCCGAATAGGTGACACGCTAACTACCGGTGTAGTGGGGGCGCTGGCTGACATACCGGGAGTAACCTTAGATGCAGACAACTCTGCACACGTCTGCTCAAACTGAATCCCGAAGTTACGGATGGTTGCAGTAAGGGCACTAACAGCCTCCCTAAGTGCCTGTAACGCACTCTCTGTCCCACCAATACTCCTTGTTTAGACAAAGTAGATGCTCAGCCTCTGCAGGGTCCATGCTTTTAGCCGGAATATTCTGTTAAGAGTGCGTGTGTAGCATAGTGGACCCAACAAAACTGACAGAGGAAGAGATCCAACAAAGTAGAAATGTATTTAAATAAGGGCGCACGTCCCCATCGACTCACAACGTGCCGAGTCGAGGTCAGCAGCACCCCATCTCCACTATAAACAGTGTTAATGGTGCACTGCTTTCCTCTCCTGAGACACCGGATGGTGGACTCGAATTTCCTCGAAGCCGTCTGGAAGTCGTTTTCCATGGCTTGACCGAACTCCTCCCACGCCCGAGTTTTTGCTTCAGCAACCACCGAAGCTGTATTCCGCTTGGCCAACCGGTACCTGTCTGCTGCCTCCAGAGTCCCACAGGCCAGAAAGGCCCGATAGCACTCGTTCTTCAGCCTGACAGCATCCCTTACTGCCGGTGTCCACCAGCAGGTTCGGGGGTTGCCGCCAGGACAGGCACCGACCACCTTACACAGCACGTTTGGGTCTGCCGGGTCGCACCGGCATCTTTCCCCAGCATCAGAGCCAACTCACCACCAGGTAGTGATCAGTTGACAGCTCCGCCCCTCCCTTCACCCGAGTTTCCAATACACGACGCGACTACAAAGTCGATCATCGAACTGCGGCCTTGGGTGTCCTGGTGCCAAGTGCACATACGGACACCCTTATGTTTGAACATGGTGTTCGTTATGGACAATCCATGACAAGCACAGAAGTCCAGTAACAGAACACCACTCTGGTTGAGATTGGAGGGGCCATTCCTCCCAATCACGCCCTTCCAGGTCTCACTGTCATTACCCACGTGAGCATTGAAGTCCCCCATTAAAACGAGGGAGTCTCCAGGGGGAGCGCTATCCAGCACACCCTTTACAGACTCCAAAAAGGGTGGGTACTCTGAACTGCTGTTTGGTGCATAAGCACAAACAACGGGCAGTACCCGGAGGGAGGCTACCCTCTCGTCCACTGGGGTGAACCCCAATGTACAAGCACCAAGCCGGGGGGCAATATGTATCCCCACACCTGCTCTGCCCCTCTCACTTTGGGCAACTCCAGAGTAGAAGAGTATCCAACCCCTATAGAGAGGACTGGTACCAGTGCTCAAGCTGTGCGTGGAGGTGAGTCCGACTATATCAAGTCGGAACTTGTCTGCCTGACACATCAGCTCAGGCTCTTTCCCTGCCAGAGAGGTGACATTCCATGTCCTAAAAGCTAGTTTCTGTAGCCGGGGATTGAAGCGCAAAGGTCTCTGCCTCTTGCTGCTGCCCGGCTCACAATGCACAGAACCGCTTTGGCCCCTCCCACAGGTGGTGAGCCCATGGGAAGGTAGACCCACGTTGCCTCTTCAGGCTGAGCCCGGCCGAGCCCGATGGGTGCAGGCCCGTCCACTAGGCGCTCGCCGACGAGCCCCACCTCCAGGCCTGGCTCCAGAGGGGGGCCCCGGTGACCCACGTCCAGCCAAGGGAAATCGTGGTCCAATTATATCCGTCATCATTGGGGTTCTTGGGAGTCATGCTTTGTCTGGACCCTCACTTTGGATATGTTTGCCATGGGTGACGCTAACAGGGGCAAAAAACCCCCGACAACTTAGCTCCTGGGATCATTGGGACACGCAAACCCCTCTACCACGGTAAGGTGACAGCTCATTGGAATCGCTGTGATATAATTTACATCAAAATGCCATATTTCAGCTGACATAGTTTTTATCCTCATCAAGGGATCTTAACATTTATTCATCTGTCTTGAATTGTGGACATAACTGAGACGGGCTGTTGAATTTAGGATTACAATTCGGTTTGACTTGAAAAATTACAGACAGCTACCCAGGCCGCTGACGGATGATGATTGACGGACCAGCAAAACGTAATAAAACACCCGCCTCTGGCACTTTCACTGCAGCAGCTATGAGTTCTTTGAATTGCTCCACAAGGACACTTTAATGTTAATATTTCAATTACCTCAAAAAGTTACATAGGAGTGCAAAATATTCTGAGGAACAGCTGTTCGTATGAATCTGTACACACTACAAATTACAACCATAGTCATAAATATTGTCAAATTAATCTCTGGCAATATTGATCAAAACAAAACGTTATTCTTTGTTTGACACTGCTTTGTAAAGGAGAAGGAGTGGTCAGCCTCACAGTTGGGAGTTTCTAGGTTTGAAACTTTGCTCAGGCCCTATTGTGTGGAGTTGGCAAGTTTTCGCTGTACTTCGGGTTTTCTCCAGGTACCCCGGCTTCATCCCGCATTTCAATCACATGCATACTCGGTAGTGATAGACCTATATGCTTTTTCAGGGCTGATACAGATACAGATTATTAGTAGTGTGACGGGGTTCAAAAACGGCTCTCAAGTAAGACTGTGGCCAAGCCGAAGGGTCTAGAGCAGGTGTGTCAAACTCCAGTCCTCGAGGGCCGGTGTCCTGCATGTTTTCCATCTCTCCCGGCGGCAACACACCTGATTCAAATGAGCAGGATACTTATCAGGCTTCTTCAGAGCTTGCTGATGCGCTCTTCATTTCAATCAGGTGGGTTGCAGTCGGTAGAGATGGAAAGCATGCAGGAAAGCGACCCTCCAGGACTGGATCTTGACACCCCTGGTCTAGAGTTCTTCCAATATTATTGAATATATCAGTCCAAAATAATGCTCCGTACATACCAATTGTAGCTCTTCTCTGTAGCCAGCACAGGCTCACACCAACTCAAAGACACCGGATGGCCACCTTTTAAACCCTAGGCGCCTCCCTTAAGCCAATTAACTCAAAACATGATTGTTCTCTTCTTCAGAACACACTTATATCATCACTAATAATATTCATAATTATAGAAAAATATTATCATTCAACCAGCCATAAATCCTGCTCCCTTAGACTGCCCAAAACAACAAAAAACATACTTAACTTGAAACCCGGTACTTCGCCATGACGTGCCAATGACGTCACCCACAGACGCTACCATACCCGGAAGTAACCGCCCGCGCTCGGTTTGACACTGGCGTGTTTTGAATGATAGGCGGATACTGGAAAAATGTTTGTGGACCACGAGTGACTATGGAAAGAAAGTTGGTTTGACCGACAAACTCTATGAGCACAGACAGAGTTGACGATCTCGACGGAAAACGGCTTTATCGTACGTGTGAGTGTGTGTGTGCGCGTGTGTGGGGGTGCGTGTGTTTGGGGGTGTGTGTGCGTGTATGTGCATGTGCGTGTGCGGGGGTGTGCGTGTAGGTGTGTGTCTGTGCATGTATATGCGCGCGTGTTAGACGGGGCCACTCCGTCACAATAGACATTGAGGCCGGTAAACGATATTTGAAGCCGATATTAATTTCTTGAAAAGGGGGTAAAATGGTGTCAGAATTTTTAAAGATAAAAACTCCAAAACTTGACTTAGTTTAAATGCCTTTAAGTACATGCTGATTAAACAACTATAGTGATTTACAACGTGAAAGCTTTTTTTAGATCTCAGAGAATAGAGAACTTAGTTTTAAAAGTCTAACAAAAAGTAAACGCAGCTCCCAGGCTCAGCTGCATGTCTTATTGCACAACGAAAACAAACATCTATTTCAAGTTTACCACGGCAAACAGTTTTTTTTATTAGTTTTGAGTTGTAGGAAACTGACATTTGTTAAAATTTCAGCAAAGTCGCCTGTTGAAAAAGCAAACAGGCAGCTTACTAGTCCCCAACAAAATGGACGAGCTAACAGCGCTAACCCGGCACGAGAGGATTGTCCGGGAGGCTAGCTTGCTGGTGTTCACGGAGTCGTGGCTAACAGAGCTAACGCCGGACGCCGTCGTGGAATTGGACGGCTTCCAAATACTACGCGCGGACAGGACACTGGAGAGCGGTAAGAGAAAAGGGGGAGGGCTGGCTGTGTTTGTTAATGATAGATGGTGTAACCCTGGGCATATAACTGTTAAGGATCAACTTTGCAGTCGGGACATTGAGATGATAGCTGTTAGCATGCGTCCGGTCTATTTACCGCGAGAGTTCAGTCATGTGATCGCGGTGGCAGCGTACGTGCCTCCCTCTGCTAACGGCGAGACAGCCTGTGATGTACTGAATGCAGCTGTGAGCAGGCTACAAACACAGCACCCAAATGCCTTGTTCCTTATCTCTGGTGACTTCAATCATGCTTCTCCTTCCTCCTCTCTGCCTTCATTCACACAATATGTAACATGCCAAACCAGAGACAATAAAATATTGGACCTCTTCTATGCCAACACCAAGGAGGCGTACACGTCACTGCCCCTCCCCCCGCTGGGCAAAGCTGACCACAACTTGGTTGCTCTCCTGCCTGTGTACAAACCTCTCGTCCGCAGGCAGCCAGCTGTGACACGCACAGTTCAGCGATGGTCCGGAGAAGCCGAGGAGGCCCTGAAGGACTGTTTCAACACAACTGTGTGGGAGGTATTCAGCGAAGCTCACGGTGAGGACATTAATGGTCTAACAGACACAGTTACAGACTATATTAACTTCTGCATGGAGAACACCATTCCCACCAGGACTGTAAGATGTTTCTCCAACAACAAACCCTGGATCACACCGGACATTAAAGCTCTCCTGAAGGAGAAAAAGAGGGCTTTTGTTTCAGGCGACAAGGACGAGCTGAAGAGAGTGCAGCGTCAGCTGAGAAGGAGGATCCGAGAGGGGAAAAAGTCCTACAGGATGCGGATGGAAGAACAACTGCAGCGGAACAAGGCCAGGGATGTCTGGAGGGGCCTGAAGACCATCTCAGGCCACGGACAAGCAGGTAAGACCCAGAAGGGGGGGGGGCTTCAGTGGGCAAATGAGTTGAACCTATTTTTCAATAGGTTTGATCAAATGTCTGACCCCGCTCAGGCTTCCCTGACGCAGCCCCCACCCACCCCTCCTGCCACTGCGAACAAGACCCTCTCTCCCCCTCTCTCGCCCCTCTCTCTCTCCACAGGCTCCAGTTCCCAGCCTTATCAGACAACCACCACTTCCTCCTGCTCAGCCTTGTTCCTCACAACATCTCAGGTGAAGAACCAGCTGAGGAAGATGAAGGCGAGGAAGGCGGCAGGCCCAGATGGGATCAGCTCCCAGCTCCTCAAATCCTGCGCAGACCAGCTGTGTGGAATCGTCCAGCACATGTTCAACCTGAGCTTGAAGCTGGGCAGAGTCCCCCAGCTGTGGAAAACATCCTGCCTGGTTCCGGTTCCAAAGACACCCCATCCGAAGGAGCTCAACAACTTCAGACCAGTGGCGCTGACGTCTCATCTGATGAAGACCCTGGAGAGACTGGTCCTCGTCCATCTGCGCCCCCTGGTCAGCTCCTCAATGGACCCACTCCAGTTTGCATACCAGCCTGGCATCAGTGTGGATGATGCCATCATCTACCTGCTCCACACTTCACTCTTCCACCTGGAGAAGGCGGGGGGCACGGTGAGGATCATGTTCTTTGATTTCTCAAGTGCTTTCAACACCATCCAGCCCGCCTTATTGGGAGACAAGCTGGAGCAGGCGGGAGTGGCCCACCACCTCATCACATGGATTCACAACTACCTCACAAACCGGCCACAGTACGTGAGAACACAGGACTGTGTGTCTGACGTGCTCCTCTGCAGCACGGGAGCGCCGCAGGGAACTGTGCTGGCTCCCTTCCTGTTCACCCTCTACACCTCGGACTACAAATACAATTCCACAACCTGTCACCTGCAGAAGTTCTCTGATGACTCTGCGATTGTTGGCCTCATCACTGACGATGACGATCGGGAGTACAGAGGGGTTACGCAGGGGTTCGTGGACTGGTGTCAGCAGAACCGCCTCCAAATCAACGCTGGGAAATCCAAAGAGCTGGTGGTGGATTTCCGCAAGCGTCGGCACTCTCCACCTGCACCAGTGAATATCCAGGGAACAGACGTTGAGAGGGTCTCAACTTACAAGTACCTGGGTGTTCATCTGAACAATAAACTGGACTGGAGCGACAACACAGACGCTCTCTATAGGAAGGGTCAGAGCAGACTCTTCCTACTCAGGCGGCTGAGGTCCTTTGGCGTTCGGGGAACACTCCTCAGGAACTTCTATGACTCGGTGGTTTCATCAGTCATCTTCTATGGAGTGGTCTCCTGGGCAGGAGGCATCTCGGGCCGAGACAAAAAGAGACTGGACAAACTGGTGAGGAGGGCCAGCTCTGTCCTGGGCTGCTCCCTGGACTCTGTGGACTCAGTGGGGGGCAGGAGGATGACAGCAAAGCTGTCATCAATGCTGGACAAACCAGCCCACCCATTCAATGACACTCTGAGAACACTCTACAGCTCCTTCAGTGACAGACTTTTACACCCTCGCTGTACCAAAGAGAGATTTCGCCGCTCCTTCCTGCCGACTGCTGTCAGGCTTTTTAACAAGAACATTGGGTCAGGCCTACAAACAGGAGGGCATTAGTGCAATTGTGCAGTCCTAGAATGCAATATACACTACTACTTTACTTTCAGCCAAGGGTGTACTTAAACATCGACCAATGATGTATTTTGTTTACCATTACAGTATTCTTATTACAATACTTCTATCACTGTAGTATTTCTACCACTGCAGGATGTTCACTATTACAGTACTTTTATCATTGCAGTACTTTTATAATTACGGTATTTCCTATCATTGCGGTACTTTTACTATTACAATACTTCATCATTGCAGTATTTTTCCATCGTTGCAGTACTTCTACCATTATAGTACTTTTATCATTGCAGTATATTTTATCATTGCAGTACTTGTACCATTACAGTATTTTTATCATTGCAGTATTTTCTATCATTGCAGTACTTTCCTGTCATTTCAGTACTCTCACCATTACAGTACTTTTATCAGTGTAATATCTTTATCATTGCAGTATTTTCAATCATTCAGTAGTTTTTATCATTACAGTGTTTCCCCCTCTGTATAATGGACAGGCATTAGGAGTGTTTCCTTACACTTAGATACGTTTATACTGTGTATATTTGCATGCTTTTTATGAATGTCTGCTGCTAATGTTATACATTAACGGCTACATTACGCCGCCGACTCTGTGTGATCTATATCTTTGCTGCTGTAACACTTCAAATTTCCCCATTGTGGGACTAATAAAGGACATCTTTATCTTTATCTTTATCTTTATTGGTTGCACAAGGAACCAATTTGTGGGCGGACAATCTGCTTCTGCAGGAAGGGTCACCAGCACAGAGAGAGAGAGAGGGGGAGAGAGAGAGAGAGTGAGAGAGAGAGAGAGAGAGAGAGTGTGCTGCCGCGAGCCAAAACAAACCATCTTTTAATTTATCAGCCTTGAAAGTGAAAAAAAGAAAAAAGGCAGATGGCGATAAAATGCCAAATATCGGCCCCAATAATTGGCCCGGTTGATAATCGGCTTATCACTAATACTAGGTGTACTGAAAACTCGACATTTTTTATAGTTTAGAATCTTTCTGAGTCTGAATGGTTATTTGTCGCTACATGTACATGCCCCGTGATTGGCTTGTAACCAATCCAAGGTTACCCCGCCTCTTGTCCACGGTCAAATGGGATAGGCTTGAGCACAAGAGAACTCAAATGAGGTCAAGCGACATTAAAAAGGGATGCATATAACATCACTACTGCTATTGTGTGTAACTTGTGCTGTGTGCATAATTCTCTCACCCATCACAGATTGTGGCTGTCTTATTAGCTGATTGCATTCACATATCAAGTTCTCTGTGTCTAATGTGTCCATGTTTAAACCATCTAATTTCTGCGTCAAGTTAGTGTAAATTATCTTCTTTGTTTTCACTTGCCGCATTAGACACCACCACGTGCCTAACTTTTCCATTTAAGCCGTTCCTTTTCTGTGTCCTCCTCGCAATACCAGGTGCCCTCGTGGCTTCTCTCACTACTACTACCATAATCCCATATTAAATTCATCGATGTTGCTTCAGGTTTATGGACGATCCCATTTGACCCCAAAGATCAACACAAATTAGCAATGACATTCGTGAACAAAGAATACACATTCACTCTATGATCATTCAGCTATGCCAACTCAACTGACGAATTTAACATCTTCCTCAACAAGTCGTGCCCAGATGTGGAAGATAAGATGAAAATCATAACAACCCATAAGTACCCTTATATAATCAGTTTGTGTATTTCTAATCATATTTTTATACACTAGTTGCATTAATGATTGCACACGCACACACACCTACATTTTTGCTCTAGAGTTAAGTTTCTGTTGTCTAATCTAACTTTCGTTATGAGTTAAGTTTCTGTTTCCTTGCTTTCGTTGTAAGCCATGATGAGCTAGTTTCTGTCTTGTTATGAGTCTGCTTCAAGCTCTAATAAAAGCGTAAGGCGGTGGGGCGGGAAGCCAGGGAGTCGTGCGGAGCCGAGCTGCGAGCAGGTCAACTGCTTGCTCTCTCTCTCTGTTCCTCCCTCCCTGCCGGCCGGTAAAAACGAACAACCTTGCCTGGTTCCTTCTGGCCTCAGCCACCTTTAGAAAGCTCTCCCAAAAGGCGTCAGGGCATTTAAACCTGACAAAATGCCTCCACCAGAGACAATCTCATTAATGCTGACGGCATAATGATGAGGAGTCCCTTTTTGTAAGTCGACCACGTGCTTGAACAGCTGTCTTCAGCAGGCGCGAATTTGTCCTTCTTGTAAAGACAGTGGTGACGCATGAAGGTCAATTAAGTAGGGCTCTCAGGTGTTCCAAACAGAATTGAACCACGATCCAGTCTCATTCAAGGACTTCTTGACATCAAAGCAGTGTTTTTTTTCATCAACGATGATGATGGTGATGAAAATATTACGTTAACAACCCTTTTTTTCTTGACTGTAACGAGACGACGAGCAAATCATGGCTCTTTGATGACAAAAAAAAGACTAAATCTAAAATGCCTGCCAAAAACAACACTGCATCAAAGTCTCACCGGTGTGTCAAAACGTCATAGTTTTCTTGCCGTGAGCAACTTCTCCCGCCAATTCATCGAGCACTTTGATGACAGCACGTCCTCTTACTAAAAGGACACACATTTCATCTGGCGCGTTGAACAAATTGAAGCCATAAACACACTGAAACAGAAGTTATGCTCGGCCACGTGTCTCGCATATCTTGACAGCGACAAAAAATTCTTCCAGGAAGCAGGCTTTGACCATTACTTGAGCGCAGGTTTATACCAAATGTACAACCAAGACCAATGTGTCTTCGCGTGTGCCAGCAAAAACATTCAAAGGCCCCAAATTTAAATACTTGGACTGCGAAAAAGCATTGTGTACAGTTTGGACAATCAAACATTTTTCAAACTATATTGGAGGCTAAAAGATTACCATTGACCCAAACCATCATCCAGTCATCTTTCTCAATAAAACAAGGATAGTTTGGGCCAGAATTGCAATTATAGAAAGACAAATTACATGTACAATAGGAAGGGATGTCATAAACTTTAAACGTCTGACGGACGACACACTAACAATTCCGTCACGTCTCGTCAACGAAAATTCATGTACGTTACGTGTTATTTTCGTCATCATAGCGCCACGTAAAGCTCGTCATCGTCTCATTATAGTCATGAAAAAAAGGGGCGTTAACGAAATATTTTCGTAATCGTTGACAAAAACAACACTATCGGGGACATTCAAAAGTTTTGGGACAAGACAAAACAAAATTTAACACTAGCATGCCTAGGCTCAAGTCAATTTCATTATTTTGTGCTATCCCATTCTGACCCAAGTACTTTTCGCTAATAACCGTTCCTCAGACGCTTTTGTTATGCAAATTGAGCCATTACTGGTGCACAACAACTGAACCACTTGGAGTAAACTTGTTGCCTGATCACTTCACAAAAGAACTGTGATATGTACACATGGCTTGGTATTTTTAGTTTACAAAAAAACAAAATAGAAAAAAATAAAATTAAAAAATACAAGTGATAAAACTAAATCCTTCATGTGTGTCCTGCATTTCAGCACTCATTCAGCGTACATCTGCATGATTTTTTGTTAATTTCATTTATTTCCTTTCAAACTTGTTTTGCTTTGACACAGAAGACGTTTGCACCAGAATTCATGTGAACATCCCTACCTGTGACAACTTCAACATATCAAAATGATTTATGTGAATGAGGAACTGTGGAAGTGAGCAGAGGTACATAGATGTTTGCTGGGAGGAATGCACGTACTGCTTCTTGGAACATTGACGCTGGGGGATAAAGATCCATGCTTGTCTGCTGTCAGTCGCTGACTGCCTCCTGAGAGTTTATGTGAATTTAGCATGGCTAGATATTCGAAATATAACCATTCATGCTCTTCAACCTGTGGAAGTGGAGCTCGGCTCTGTATTTTTGATTTTATGGAGGTGATCACATGAGCTGTAAATAAATCCAAACTATTGTGCAGAAGAGTTTTATACTTTCACAGGTTGAAGTGGACAAGAGTAGTAATGTGTATCTGCATTTTGGTGGCGATCGGTCGGGGTTTTAGAGGAAGAATGGAGAAAGCGAGCAATATTACCTTGCTTGCATCCCTGCTGTGACGTAGACAGCTGAGACCGGAAAAAATAACAAACCAAACTCCAAAAGGATTGCGTGCCAATTTGTTGGAAATCTCATCCAAAAAAAAAAAAAACTTATATCACTACAGAGGGGGGGCATTTTAGTGCTGATGTAATTTTTATATGCAAACCTTTAAGTGCCAATGTTAACGTTAATGAAGTGTCCCTTTAAGGGCAGAATCAATAGTATTAAATGTATGTGTATTATGACATAGACTTGACAAGTGTTCCCTTTTGGAGTTCTTCACTTTCCTTCATAAAAACGCCAGCAGTCTTTTAGGATTTGACAAGAGTCCTCCAGCGAGTCTTTTTTCCACCTGCGTTCAGCTTTGAGGCATACTTGCTTAACTGCATGAATTCTCTCATGAAACCATGGCTCTTGTCTTACTTTTAGCGAAATAATATTTAATGGAGCCACTGAATCCAAAATATTATATTATATATATATTATATATATATATATATTACGGCAAGATGAGTGGAAACAAGAGCTGAGATCCTCTGTGTTTGAAGAGGGAATACAAAGCTAACCAAAGGCATCAGAGAACCGACTAACACTCAAGGTTAAAAATCCAATTGTAGGTTTAACAGCAGCAGGGGAAAACACTCCACCAAACCGCAAAGTTATGTGTTCGGAAATCACATTGTCCAACACTTTCAAATTTGACAAGGATTTACCAAAAGCAAGGACAAGAGAAAGTATGTCCTTGTTTGTGAGTGGGGCCCGACACATGCACTTTAACCCACAAAAATAATAAATGTCTTTTTATTTAGATTTTTTTCCCTAGAATCTTGGAGATCAAGCTCACGTAGAATGAACACAACCAATATTTTTACGAAAATTATGGTTGTTTCACTATTTGTAAATACAGAAACTGTTGATGAACTAGATAAATTCACCTGAAAATCTCAAATGTCCTGGATGTTGTTGTTCCTATTGAAACTAAGACGATTTCACGCGAGAGTTTCACTACAAGCTTAATGTCTTGGAAAACAAAATGCAGGTGACCTGTACAGACGATGTCTTTGGAATATTTTTAATTAAAAAAATGTTTTCAATGTACGAACACGATACAGAAAAACAAACACAGACAGTGTGAAGACATATTCACATCAAGTAAATAATTTAATACATACAGTCCATACAGGTTGCAGGCTAAATCCGCTTCTGTTTGATATAATCAATAAGAGGTCATGAGAATCCGACAGACTATGTAACGAGTGAATGGAGGTCGTGCGACAGTGAATGCGTGTGCGTGTGTGTGTGTGAGTGTGTGTGTGCGTGTGTGGGGGTGAGTGTGTAGGGGTGTGCGCGTGTGTGGGTGTGTGTGAGTGCGTGTGTGGGGGGGGGGGTGTGCGTGTGAGTGTGTGAGAGTTAACTTCTTCCCGAGGAGCCTCAGATCGTGCCCTGATGAGCACCTGACAAGCCCTATTGGCCAGGGAGTAGTGAGCGTAGCGTATGAAAATGGGGTCAACGGAGGATCATCAGAACGTCCGCCACGCACGATCCTCTCCATGCAGAACTCCCGCCACGCACGATCCTCTCTGTGCAGAACTCTTGCTACGCACGATCCTCTCCACGCAAGACTATCGCCACGCACGACTCGCTCCACACAGAACTCGCTCCACACAGAACTCGCTCCACGCAGAACTCTCGCCACGCAGAAAGAACGCCCGCTATGCAGGATTCTCGCCACGCAGAACTCTCACTACAACATCGCACGGAAGAGAGACACCACAGCAGACGGGATGAGACGTGCAGCAATCGGGTACAACACTCTCAAAACTGCCCCTGCGGACCGGACCCGGAGAGGTGATCCCTGCTACGTGGACTGATCCCGGAGGACACCCCCGCCCCAAAAGTATTTGCGCGATCGAGCGGGACAATCATTACGCTATTCCCCCCTGTCCTATTACGCAGCTTCTTCGGGGGGGTCGCCACCTAGTTGTGGTGGAGAAACTTGTTTGTGCCTGTGATCCCAAGAGCGATGCCGTCAGGTCGAGGGGGAGGCACCAGACGAAGTGCAGCCCTGGAAAGACCTGGAAAAACCTCAACAGCAGAACAGCCGGAGGATGGATCTAACAATTGGGTGGAAATACACAATGGCTGTGAAGGGGGACGAAGGCTGCTGCAGAGAGGGACCAATGACTGTCATGGAGTCCATACCGTTGGGCCCTGGTCTCAATCTGTCAAGGATTGTGTGGTGACTGTATATGCACCAGTTTACCCCACGTTAAAAGAAATCACGCACAGGCGTCTTCGTGAGGGAAAAACCCACACTACCCCCCACGTCCAAAGTCCTGTGGCGATTCGCAAGTCGGAGCAGGATTGAGACGTCTAGGAGCTCCTAGTCAGGGTTTGCGGTTAATCGCTTCCCGATTGCCCGGGGCAAGTGAAATTTGGCCACGGGCAAGGTAAAATTATGTGCAACTTACCCGACCGGGCAAGCATTTTTTAAAGCAGCCAAATATCTTTAATTCCGACGAAAACTGTGGTGTGATCTGTTTGTATGCACTGTATGGTGATGGTTTAACCCAGACACCCCTTATGTTGTGGTATGGTCCATTGGCCTTATCGGGGGCAATGGGCGGGCGCTACGGGGATCAGTTAGTTCAGTGAATGTCGAGTTAAAGTGAACGTCAATAAATCCCGCAGTATTGGAACTCGCTGTAGTCGCATCCTCATTTGAAGTTTGAAAAACACAACAAAAACCTACAATATTTCGGCCGAAAATTGACAGCTGGAAGTTTTCTTACCTTCTGCGCATCTTTCTGCGCATGTTTACAAGTGGCGACGAGTTCGTTCAAATCCGAACATTTCGGATTCCTCTGACATGACTAAAATAGCTTGAATATTTTTAAGTAAACAATTCAGTTGCGAGTAAGGAAGGGAGTAATATTTGATTATTGGCTGTTAATTCATTAGCTCCATGATGTGACCTGACATAGTGTCAGTGACTGTGTTCTGTTTATGCTATGAAATTTATGGAGGCAGCACCACAGGCACTGGTCTTAAAGGAATACACAAATTTCCCACACTCATGATTTACTCATGTGATTACTCAATTAATAGGCGCTCCTGGACTTAAAATTGATAATCTGGATTGCTGTAATATCATTTTCCCAATTTAACATGCAGTTTTGTTAATTATTAAAACTATAATTAACATTTTCAATAACTGCACAGGATGATACATGCTGTTGTGAGTAGGGTTTCATGGTTGATGATGAAAACAAGATTAATTTATGCTTATTAATTTATGTTTATTTACATTTGTGGCACACATCTTACAACCATAAACATTTTATTCTTAGAGAAAAAAAATTGTCACTTGCCCAAGTCGGGCAAGTAATTTGGCCACTCGGGCAAGGCAAATTTTAGTGGCACTTGCCCTATGGGCAAGCAGTTTTTAAAGTTAACCGCGAACCCTGCTAGTCATGAACTAGCACACAGGTGTTGAGTGAAGCTTGAGTCGCTGGATTCTCGGTTTGAGGCAGGAGAATCCCTCGGTACCTTCAGTCACAACTGAGCAGACCTTTTCAGGTTCCACACTGCTCACCCCAGTAGGGGAAGGGACTAGAAAAGGTGTCCCAAAAACTGTCTGCCTCCACCACTTCTTGGCTGGATAACCGCATCCAGTGGGATCCCCTACAATGTGGTCGACCACACAAAACAAACATTAATTTTGGTGCATGGAATATGCGCACCCTCCTGGACAATGACTCCTATGAAAGGCCAGAGAGAAGAAATGCCTTTGTAGCAAGGGAATTGCGGAGGTGTAACATTGATATTGCAGCACTAACTGAGACCAGGCTGGCAGAAGAAGGCCAACTGAGGGAGGAAAAAAGAGGATTCACCTTGTAGGTTCTTACTTCGTAAAGCCTTAAGCTTGACGCTCCAAGCTCCCTCTCCTTGTTGTCCATTTCATGTGCGTTCCACACATTCCCCTTGATATTGTTTGTTTTTTATGACTATTAATTTGATTGTTCTAAATCAGTTCAAAAAGTGACAAAACAAGAATGAGGCGTCCAAAAATGAATCAAGAAAGTGTGGTAGTATTATGGTATCATGAGAGATAGAGAGCAAGATCGACAGAGGTAAAAAAACTGTGTGGCTCTACTCCAAGTCGCCTGACCGTATTACTGCCACTACCACGTAAATCTTTCCGCCTAATATAGTCTAAAACAGGTACGAAGTAATTCATGTCTCCTTTTATGGGAATAAACGTAAGTCACCTTTTGATCCAAATATATATTAACTTAAATGGAATTTAGGCTCCAACACACCTTCTTCTGGAAAGGGAAGCCTGCTGGTGAGCCCAGGATGTCCGCTTTGCCGTTGTCCAGCTCACGGAACTGCCCCAGGGCATTCGCAAATGCATAATGACAGTAAGGTTAAAACTGGACAATAACCAGATGGCCATCGTTGTGAGTGCATATGCTTCCACTCTGGACTTACAAGGCAGTGTGGAACCTGAAAAGGTCTGCTCAGTTGTGAGTGAAGGTACCGAAGGACTCTCCTGCCTCAACGTAGAGTGATCGCCGACGACGATGCTTACGCAGACTTTGAGAAGCTGGGATGGTGGTTTTAGTACTTTTTAGTCAGCCACCTCTCACGAAGTGCAGTGCTTTTATCTTATGTGTGAGTTTGACGTGCCTTTCTTTTTTTTCATTTTAGTTTGGTGTGCAGTCTCCCTAGATCAGTGTTAGACCGTGTGGCCATTCCCTTTTCCAAGGGGAGTCCAAATCCCACCCGACCTTTGGGCCCTGTAACCGCATAGCTGACTTCCCCCTCTTTTATCATTTTTTTTTTTATTGCAGCCTAGGGCTGGGCGATATGACCTCAAATCAATATCGCGAGAAATTGAGCAATTTTACCTCGATAACGATAAATGCACGATAAATTTCCCCCGTGGACTAAAATCAACATAAATGCTTTTTATTGACCAACTGGTACACATTACTTTCAATGAAAAATAAAAGTACAAAAATCATTTGAATAAACATTCCAAATAGCTTGCTTTGCATGACTTGAACAATGTCACAAAGAAAAAGGGTCCCTCTTGCAAAATCCTTTTCTGCAAATAGATTGCGCCAAGATGCTCGCATGATGTAAATAAAGCCAAATGAAAAAAAATGCTAAGTAAAATGAAAGAAAATGTCAATGCAGGCCAAATAAACAAGTGTGCATCATCGGGGAAAATGTGCCGTCTCGAGTACTCTGGTGCGCGGTCGCCACTTGTCGTCTATGTAATGCACAGTCAGGCTCAAACAGGGATCCATGTTGCGACCCGACCACAAGTCGGATGTAGATACAAAATGCTTGACATGTCTAAACTCCCGGCCCGATGTAGTCCATATCGGGAAACACGGCTTTCGTGAAGCGTTTAAATCCTGTGCGCACCACAGTAACTAGAGGAGCTCTATCTTTAGCTATGTGCTAGGCTATCGCATCCACCTCTGAGACGTTCTCTCGTATGGTGTCGCCTCCGTTAATGGGCTGTTGTCACTTGTCGAACCTTGCTTCTCACTTTGAACTTTCAGCACAGCATGGTTGTGTTGTGGGTGGTGAAAAAGCTTCTGGATTTGAATCCCAGCTACGACAGCGACGTCTGTTTTCTTTCTCGAGCAGACTGGTAGAGTCACGTGACTAGAGGCGCTGTTGCGGTCTTAAAGGGGCATGAACATTGCCGCAGACAGAAAAGGCTTTTCTTTTTTTTTTAACACCGAATTTACCGACATGGGCAAAATGATTTCAGTCATTGTAATAAATTTCGGTAACGGTAAATTTTCGGTTTATCGCCCAGCCCTATTGCAGCCTGTCAAATAAAACAGCGTTTTATCGTAAAACCTTCGTCATCTTGCTGTGTCCCAAGGGTACAACGCAAAACCTGCCTCATTTTACAACTATACAAAATCTCCTCAAGATATAAACAGGACATCATATAATTCGGCCATTTATGATAGCTAGGAGGCATGGTAGACTTCCATTCTCTCAAGACAACTCTTTGCAATAACCATGACACGCGCACACAACATTGCCACACGATATCAATTTGCTACTCTGAACAGCAATACACAGAAACATTCTTTAGATCTTTCAAACTTAAATCAGTGATCCCTTTTGGATATCTCCCCTTTAAATACAATTTATGCAGAACACACCAACCAACAAATATTGTTCAACTATTCAACACCATTTTAGATACTCAATCGTATCCCGAAATAGACAAATTGTGCCAACACTCAAACATGAACATTTTGTATCACTACAGCCCCTTTTTTTCATTTGTCTTTTCTTCCACTTTTTTTTAATTCCTCCCCAAAGGCCATTTGTCAGGTGTTTCTTTCCCCCTCAGAGTCCAAAACTGGACACCTACGCCTACAGGTTAAGTCTCATGACAGGCTTGCTGACACATCCAGATCTCGTGATTATCGGTAGTGGTGTATGATAGAGTATCGGGTTAGCGATTTCACTTGGTTCGGGGGGTGCTGTCTCTGGAGTGGTGACATTTGTGGATTGGAAATAATATCCTTTACACTCAGAGGGGGTGGTTGGACAGTCATTGTCGGGTGAGGAGTTGGACCCGCTTGGAGATGATGTCATGTTCTGTATTGGTTGGTTTTGGTTTAGTATTTAGTTTCACGTGTTGGCCTTATGTTCCTCTGTCTTCTGTCTCGTCAAGTCTATTGTGTCCACATGTGTCCGTTTACCCAAGCCCTTGTGTCAACCAATCAGGTCCTTCCAACCCTCTGTGTCTTGTCCAGGTGCTCCTCGTTGTCTCATTACTTTGTTTGTATTAAGTTTCCTGGTTGCTTTCATTTCTTGTTGGTCCATTGTCGCTTATCGCTGTTGTTGTCGTCGCTGTCTGTGTCAGTTGTCCTTTTTAGTGTTCCCTGTCAGTGTGCAGGTCGGCGTCCTTCCTGCCGGTCTCGTCTAGTTTAGATCAGTCAGGTCATGGTTTTTGTTGCTTCTAGTTGTTTTGTACTTTTATGTTCTTTTTTATTAAATTTCTATTAAGTTTCCCCTGCCTCGCTTCCCTGCATTTGGGTCCTCCTCTACCACCACCCTCAACGTGACAGATGGGAGTCTGTTTCTACGCAGTACTGTTCCACCATCCACATCGACGAGGTAAGATTGTGGTCTGACAGCTTCCTACAGGTCGACTCTTGGCGACTTCCTTCTCGTAGGTAGGTGTCTGGCTCCGTGTCGACGATTGTAGTAAAAAGCTTGCTTTGCCTTCTTCTTTGCATAATTGTTTGACAGCCAGTCTGTTGGTCCATTTGGGTTTATAGGTTTGTCTCTTAAGTAGACAGCATTGTTATTATGATCCTAACTATTAGCTTTTCCGCAGGGCTGAGGCCTGTGGAGGTGCAAGGAGTTGACCGATAGGATATGTGTGCCAACAATGGGTCCTTTTGCCTGAAAATCCCCTGTGATCTGCACTGCTCGCTCTGCATGGCCGTTACCCTGAGGGTGATGAAGAGTGGATGTGA
>NC_142399.1:22551386-22578886 GCF_059441095.1 Idiotropiscis lumnitzeri | reverse complement strand
TAATTCATTTTAGCGATTAGCACGCTTAGCGCCTCCTCGTTTAGAATGCTACTTGTTAGTGGGGTTGTTTATTTGTCATCACGCAGCTCGTTGCAGCTGCTGTGCACGGACTTAGATATAGTACAAATAAAACTCATACTGCTGTGGCGCAAGATAGCTTGGCGGCTAATATTCAAGTAGCGGCGAAAGAAATTACTTCCGGGACAATGAGCGACAGGGTGACGCTTTTTTTTTTGTTGTTTTTTTTTTAAATCACTACTGCGAGACTTACTGCGTGAACTAGGTGCACAAACAGCAGCTTTGACAATCTCAAAATCGCGTTGTCTGAGATTGCAATTTCGTTCCCAAAACCATGCATCGTTCAGCCGTACTACGGCAGAAAAATAGTATGTTATGTTCACACGCTCCCCCCTCAGCATCGCACCGCGCCCACTATTTGAGAAGCGCTGCTTTACAGTATTGTAATGCTAGCCTAGAAAAAATAATTTAAAAGTTGTTTCAGACATTTCTTTACACATATTACATTTTATCAAAAGGCAAAACTAAAACAGTAAAGAGCATAAAGAATATCTGCTAAATTAGCAATTCTGGACCATGTTGCACTAAATTATTTTTTTTCTCTTAATCTTCCGATACTACAATTTACAAGCCATTTACCGTATTTTTACGGCCATATGACGCGCTGCCTCAAAGGGCGCAACACCAGTTGAGGGTGCTATTTCCGTCTTTAATGCACATACTAGGCGCGCCGCATTACAAGGCGCTAGCGCGGCTGCTCGCGCTAGCACGTCCGCGCTAGCTCGGCTGCTCGCGCTAGCTCGGCTGATGCCAGTTCACCAGGACTCCATCCCATAAAGAATCGCTGCCAGAGGCATCACCCCATTTCATTGACAGATGTCATGAAACTAATAGGAATCACTGTCAATAATAATGACTCTAACCAATAAAAGGTGTCTTGGCATTAGCCTACGAGACAAGGCCAGTGGAGGGACTTCACTGGTCACCACACTCCTTAGACTCACGGTTTCAAATCAAAACCAAAAAAAACTCTTTGCCTTTTTGTCCAGCTTTCTCCTACACCATCACCCAAACACCATAGTCACATAATGTATAAGTCACGGTCAATTAGAAGCATAGATGACTCAGACTTTGACCAGCAGGGTGTGCTAACATGCACTCCGAACAGCCCAATGAGTAAAAGGGTTGATGGTCGCGAGTGATGCTTAGTCCATATAATGGGCGCGCCGCTTTACAAGGCGCTTTGTTTGTTTTGGGCAAGATTAGGGACTTTAACGAGCGCCCTATGGCCCGGAAAATACGGTAATTCCCCCAAAATGAGAAGAGCTGATGAAAAGCTGGAAATCCAAAACAACATCTGTCTGTGCAATTGCACGAAAAATAGTTTCATAAATTTTCAGCGGAGACAACATGGCTTTAATGATAAATTGTTCCAGGTGAATGGGGCAGGTCCAACTGCCTTCCTCGCTGTGATTCAACCTCCTATCCAGCTGTCGTCAGGTGCCACGGTTGGAAATATATCGCCAAAAGTATTAGCTCACTCAATCAAATAATGGGAATCAGGAGTTCCAATAACCTGCGTGGCCATGGGTCTAGAAAGTACAGCACCTATGCATGCCGACTGTTTTTACAAACATATGTAAAAGAATGGCTTTCTCTCAAGAGATCAGAGAATTCCAGCATGGAACTGTTGTAGGTCTTCCTGTGCAACAAATGCAGTTGTGAAATTTCCTGGCCCCTAAATATTCCACAATTGTCAGCTGCACTATAAGAACCTGGAAGCATTTGGGAACGGCAGCAGCTGACCCACAAAGTGGTAGGCCACGTAAACTGATGAAGAGCGGTCAGCCGATGCTGCGGCGCATAGTGCGAAAAGGTCGCCTGCTGAGTCTAAAGACCACCAAACTTCATGTGTGATTCAGATTTGCTCAAGAACAGTCCATGCACAGAGAACTTCGTGGAATGGGTTTCCGTGGCCAAGCAGCTCCAATCTAAGCAATGAATCACCAGAATGCAATTTTCAAATTTACCAGAAAATTAAAAAAAAAAAATGTAGTTTTTTAGAACGCTTCAATTTCATCTTTCATTTATTGAGTTTAGTGTCAAGGAAAATTCAGTGCTTAAGAAGTGCAGACCACATTTACATATTGTTGTTTCAAAAAAGGTGAAGTGATGAAGCTAATAGATTAGTTTTCATTATTGCTGTTGAAACATGATTGATAACTAACTGAATGTTTGTGCTACACTTGTTTGGCAGAATGTTGTGAAGGTGTTGTAGGGAATGCTTAAAAGACTGCAAGTCAAAGTGTTTAGAAAGTTAACATCTCTAATTAAAGTAGATAAATAACTGTCTTTCATATTAATTCGTAGTTTAATTGTCTTTTGTTTTAGGATAAACGGAACCTTTAAGACCAAAACATTTACGGATAGTATAACTGATCTTGTTCATCGTAATACATATTAATTTGCTTGCGTTTGTTAAAAAAAAAGTATAAATAAATTAAAATAAATAAATTAAATTAAAATGAAATAAATTATGTAAATTTTTTTAGGTGAACCTACTAATGTCATCCTATAAGCTACCAACATTTTCACAGTGCTTGTATACACTGCTGTAAGTGGGGTTTGATTGACAGGTCGCAGTTGAGTGAGGCTTTGTTTCAGCGCATTAAGCTGACACAACCACAGCATTGGAGGGCGAGAGAACAGCTGGACTTTTCACAATTATGAGTCACCATTTTATACACAGTAAGTGGCTTTTTTTATCATTCAGACTTGTCAGCGCTGTTAACAACACTTTTGTTCGGTGGTGTTTCAAATTTACAAGACATGTATTTTTGCTTTCCATTGTCTTTAAAGCAGGAAGCATTATGGGCAACTTAAACAAGCCTTCCTCTCTTCAATTCAGTACTTACTGCGCACTACATCAAAGGGTGAGTAATTTTATTTTAAGGTTTTATAATGGCAACATCTTGACAATGGACACAATTATTTCAGAGATAATTCCTATCAGAGGAACAAACTGGAATTCGGACCAACTTGAAGTCACTGGCAGCATAGTGGCACACGTTTGCATGTTCTCGTGCTTGTGTGAGTTTCTCATTCTCCTACATTCTACGTCTCTAGTCCAGGGTACCCTTCCTTCAGAATTGACCAGCTGGTTAGCAGTTGTATGTTAGTTAACCACTATGTATGTAGATTCTGTGTTTTATAAGGAGTCAAAATGATGAATGCATGAGTGCATGAAATTAGCACTTTAGATCAGAAAATATGATGTTCAGTTTTCTATCATGTGTCATGGCCATAGATATTTTGGAAAGGAACAATGAATGTGTGGATAATGCAAAGCACAGGTATCAAACTCAAGTATGCAGTATGTGGTTTTACCATGATAATCAGCCTACTGAGGACATTGTAACTACAATGTGGCCTGTGATAAAAATAAGTTTAGAACCCCTTGTGTTGACTCGAGGCTGTGTGTTTGAATACACGGACCACGCCTTACTGAGATAGAGGGGAAGCTGAGAGTTGTTGTGAGCTTCTCTGTAGGCAATGAGGTTGATCTCATTCTGCCGACGTTGCTGCTGGAAGCGCTGTTTGGAGCGCCAGTGCTGACATAAACAACAGCATGTCAGAATGCCAATCAGAGTCCACACCAACCAGAACCCTGTAAGACGACCACAAAATATGTACGTCATAACATAGAAAGGCATACATATAAACAGAACAGGAACAGCTTCCGTCATATTCCATCTGTTTTATCTGCTAAAAAAAACACTGTCCATTAAATAATGCATCATCTTTATGTTTGACTAGAAAAATCTGCGCACAAACATTATAAGACCTCAATAATAGATTACTAATATAACCGTGCCTGCATGGGTTTCCCCCGGGTACTCCGGTTTCCTCCCACATTCCAGAAACATGCAGGGCAGGTTGATTGGACACTCTAAATTGCCCCTAGGTATGAGAGTGAGCGCAAATGGTTGTTCGCCTATGTGTGCCCTGCGATTGGCTGGCAACCAATTCAGGGTGTCCCCCGCCGACTGCCTGGAGATAGCTGGGATAGGCTCCAGCGCCCCCCGCGACCCTAGTGAGGAGAAGCGGTATAGATAATGGATGGATGGATGTATCAAACTGTTAGTCCTTCACATTACTCACTACCCTAGTAGTAGCTCTGAGAGACAAAAAGGTTTGTGACCCTGACCTCAGGACAGCAACAGAGAAAATAACCTGGTGCCATGAAGGGCAATTGTTTCTTTTTCTGTAAAATCTATTCTAAGTTTTGAATCAAAGAAAATTATTTTTTATATTAAAAGAATAAAGAAACAAACCCAGCATGATTGGTTCTCAGAGAGTATGATTGATCCAGGAGGGGTAATATGAGACCTCAAAAATAAACTTGTTCAAAACCAGGTCAAAATGATTCATGCTTTCAATCAAACCTTACTGTAGTGTGCTCTGGTTAATTAAAGCGAGATCACTCAACCTTGAGATTGTTGAATGACGTTGTCGGCTCCATTCTGTCATATTGGGGCACTCGAGTAAAAAAAAGAAAGTTTTACACTTGAAAAGCTTCACGACCTTCATAAAAAGATATTCAGTCAAAAAACTGTTGTAAATTACCAATTTCGTGTTAAAAAATAGCCATCATTTACTTGCCGTTACTTTGGAGGCACAATAGACACCTTTAAAAATCAGTGTTTGCTTCGCAAATCCCGCTAACTCAGACCCAAGAATATACTTAAGAAATAGTGCATGGAACTGGTGTGAAATCAAGTGTTTATCTATTTTATTGAACGTGGATTACCAACTAAAACAAACCCCAGCTTGACACGTACCTTATTTGGTCACTGTAGAATTTAAATTTAAAAAGTTTTTTTTTTTCTTAAATGGTCATATATTTTGCAGGGAAGACATTGAACTTCCAGTTCAACTTATTTACAACTTACTAAGTCATTCCGCTGGAAGTAAACAGTACATTAAAGTCGTGGATCATCGTGGCACCTTGTGGAAACCCAAAGTAACAAACCTAAACTATCTGTTAACGTATTATCACAATATGGTCAGCATGGGACTCAATTAAATGGTATTGTGTTCCATTGACATTATACTAGTTTATTGGAAACAATTGCTTTTTAAAACTGAAGTATATGAAGGGTATAACGTCTTGTCTTCATTACATGGGTGTGCTAGCATGTCAAAAAGAGGAAATGGCCACGATGGCTATTTTTCACCACTCAAAATACATTTTACACACAAACAACTTCACAAATCTCAGTCATGTGTTTAATGTTACCTCAGCAGTGTGTCTGCAATATTGTAAACAGTGGTATCTGGTGATTGCCGATAAAGGGAAGACAACAACGACTCTCGAAGCGTTTGACCATCCGGTTGGACCATACATGCTGACAACCGCCCATAAGGATTTACATCAAATTTAGTTTGGAATGTTTCCACTTCAAACTGCTCTGCATGCCTAAAGAGGAGGCGAGTAACTCACACCAAAGTTCATAGTAGTAGCTGCAGCACTGTGTTTCCCCACAACAGTGGCCAGATTCACAGGTATAGCTCTGGTTGTTCAAGCCAATGCACACCAACTTCTCCTGTAGACACAATGTGGTTTTGGTGTTAAAATCTGCCTATCAGATGCGAGGATTTGCTCAGAAGTCATGTCACAGTTTTCTAGACCTTACACCATTTTTTAAACTCTGTTTTCCTTCCATACACAACATTTTAATTATTCACTTCTTCTGCCGAAAATATTTTTCCTGAGAAAAAAATGTCAGGGGGAAATCAGCCATGAATATTGGGAGCATGTGCGAAAAGACAGCTCAGATATTCAATGTATGGAAGCGATTACGTTCCAGAGGAATTTTGTCTCCAATTCTATACTACTCTGGGTGTAGTAATCCAAGTTCAATTTATTCAGATTATGGTGTGGGTGCATTTTAGTCTGGATTCACAAGATTTAATGCACCCGATGTTTTCCTAGTACATGTTAACACTTTGAGGATGCTGTTTGCAACAACTACTCCCAATTTGTTATAACACGTCTGAAATTAGTCATCTTCAATGTAAAACGGAGATGTAACATAAAAATCCCCCCTGAAAAAAAGTTAAATCACCCGCGTTCGCATCTAAAGAGGTTTTGTGCTATGATTTAGTTTAAAATATAGCATATACTTTAGTTGACTGTCTGTGTGGTTAAGAATAGAATTTGTGTTAAAATTAGATGAATTTAAAGTACTTTATTGTTGCAATTGAAAACGCAACGCCCTATCGAGTACAACTGACCACCTTTGCTAATAAACTCCACTGATATCGATGAGTAACAAAAGTTGGACAACAAAGTCAACACGTTTAAAGTTGAAGACCAAACAGCGTCAAAAATAATAGGCAAGAGGAAACCAGCTGATTCTTGGCTCCCAGTCAATTGTTTCATAAAGTTAAGGCTAACGTTAGCATTAACCTTTCAACGTTACCTCTGCCACTGTGGCCTCAGTCGCAAAATGTTCTTGCCCAACGGTGTACTCAAACATTCCCATTGCTGCAAAAGACTAAAATCCAATATCTATTCACGGCCAAAGTGTTGTTAAACCGTCACATTGTTGAAAAAACATCTGCAAGAGTAGCCAATACACAAAACAAAACAAGTTGTGCTTATGTGCTAAACTTCTTGAGTTGAGTTGCCTCATCTGTCTACGATTGGTCGAAACAGCGACAGCGTCGTCGCTTGTGCAGCCATTGGTCGTTGTCAGATAAAATACGATACGTTGGCTTAATGCTTACGTCATCTGTCACTTGCGAAGGGAGATCATTTTATTTTTAAACACAACTAGGTTAGCTACCAGAAAAGGTCAGTATTTCCTGTTTCATTGAATCATGTTAGAATCAAGAACATGAAAGAAAAGGCGGGAATTAAGAAATATCTTTTAATTAACTGTCCCATTGTTGATGCACTCAACGGTGTCATCTTGTCAACTTCCTGCTCCATTCACAATAACGGAAGAACGAACGAACAAGCGCTTCAACTGCCAGCAAAATAACGTGAGAGATGCTTTTAAAGACCGAGTGTGAAAGTGAGTTCAGAAAATGACAAATCAAAGCTTTTTACGTCACAAGTACAGTAAATACGCATAATACAAATAATGAAGCATGGGAAAAAATTAATAGGTATATTGACAAAATAATTGTTTTCCCGAAGTTAGATTTTGCCGAGCGACAAACCCGGAATTGTGACGTCACACCAAGGGATTTGTGGCAGAGCTCAACATAGTGCGTTAAACCAGTCAGAAATTGACTCTCAAAGTAAAATCTGAAACAAATCTGACGGGATCCAGGTATTTGAAGAGTTGGAGGAAGAGGAATTTGTTGGATATATGTTCGTTGGACCATACTTGTATGAGCCAGATGCTCATGAAAACTACTACTTGACAGACGCATCACGCATGAACATGCAAATGCATGCAAATTAGTTAATGGTTAAGAATAAGAAAGGTGAACATATTGTTCCTAAATAATAATCATTTTGTTGCATTTTCTACATGATTATTTGTTGGTGTTATCAGGGCTTCTCAACAGCCATTAAGAAGTGACATTCCTACAATGCTTTGCTTGCTTAATGGTGACTGTTTATTGATACTAAATATGTATCATTTTCTAAGAGCAGGGCATAATATTACAGGGGTGTTATTTCTAGTTGTGCATTAAATTATTGCTATTTTTGGTATTAAATTATTGTCTGGATCATTATCAGAAACCTGCAGATCTTACTTATAATTTGAATCAGGTGGGTTGGAGCGGGGAGAGATGGAAAACATGCAGGAAAGCAACCCCAGAGGGCAGGAGTTTGAAAACCTTGTCTTAAAGGAAGAGTGTGTAGAATCTAGTGCCGACTAGTGGTGAACTAATAGAATGCAATGACCTAAGCATGATGAGGGTGCATATTGAAGCACGCGCACTACGTTGCTTCAGAGAGACCACACTTCACAAGCCTACCACCAATTTCTTGTGAGATGCAAACAAAACGTCGTCACAGACAACTTCTAGTATTCCCTGAAGAGTACCTAATTAAGAGCATTGCGGTTCAGAGTCTGTCATTTGCAGTACTACCACAAGGTAAAGCCAGATTATAAACAGTATGGACAGTAACGTGATTTTAAAGTCAAACAATAGATTTTTGACATTCTGTCAAATGCCATGAGTCATGGCACTGCTAAAATGACTATTTGAGTCCTGAAGGTTGTTGACCCTTGGCCCATGACTGTGGTAAAAGCTGTCAGTTTAATATTGACAAGTTCAAATTGAGCATAAAGCATAACTAAAGTTTACTTATACAAAAACCTTCTAGGCTGGGAGGGCTTCATCAATATGTGGGGTGCACAGACAGCAACTTCTAATTCGGTCATCATCACCTAGCCCCCCCAAGTCGCAATACAACAACCGTGTAGTTGTTACGCTTTTGCGCTACAACTCTTTGAAGATTTTTGTAATAAATGGGAAATTTGAGACAAGCCTAGAATTACTGAGACTCTGCATCGAGGTTTAGTAGCGATTAAATAACAGCGGTCTTAAAAAATGCTGGTACAGCACCAGAGGAGAGTGATGAATGAATTAATATTTAACATGGAGGGTCCCAAGATTTTAAATAGTTTGTTAACGAGTTTCACAGGAAGCGGGTGGAGCATGCAAGTGGACTGCTTTGCTGCACTGACCTGTGTTTGAGGCTTTCAAGAGATACTTATTTTTTTAAATTGAGGGATGATTATTTTATCAGCCGTAATGCCCTTATTAACATCTGTAATTGCGGAATTCAAGGGGGTTTTAGGAACGGTGTCCTTAATCTTGTCCCTTATGAACTGAATCTGAGTACAAAAAAAAGCATGAAATCGTGATCTGAATGGGAGATGCTATTGGAGGTTGTCTTCTATTGTGTAAGCATTGCCCCTGTATCAAATACATATTCAGGGTTGTTTTTATAGAGACCAAATAATCTGGAGGATAATTAGTTTGGGCTAAAATTGAGAAATTTCTATTTCAGCAACTATCGCACCATGTCTGATCGAAGACAACTTCCTACATGAATGTTGACGCATGCAGATTTCCTCTCTTAACCATGGAGTAAGTCTCTTCAGAAGAGTTTTAAGTTTTATTGGTGCTACGTAGTTGTGTGTATTCACTAGAACAGCATTGAAATCATTTGTGAGTTTTTCAATCAAACACTACAAAGGAAAGGAAGCGGTTGCCAGAGACAGTAGCTGAGACAACACAGTGATGGTTGAAGAACTAATATTGCAGCTGTTATAGCTTTGATTGTGGTCAGGATGATGACAATGAGCTAAGACTTAAAATCTTCTAAAGTAATGGTCAGACATACCAGCACTATACAACTTCCTGTTTATTTTAGCAAATGGCTGCAATGGATGTTTCTTGAAGTCTCGGGTGTTACACAGTCCTGCCAATTTCTGTAGACCTCGGTCAAATGTACGGGGGTTGGCTTTTATTCTTCCACTATTGGTGCTCCAACACAGCCATTTTTTCCATCATTTATGACAACTTAAAAAGATCAAGATTTTTACCCGGCTTGATGGGTATGCTAAATTTGGTGAGTTTTTGTGCATATTTATGTCCCCCCCAAATGCCACATATCAGCAGAATAAGAATAATAATAAGAATGACTACAAAGACAATAGGAACCGCACAGCGGTTGCTGCTCTGGCCCTAATAAAAAAAAATTGCTGAAGGGCTCATGGGGTGGCTAGACAGATTTCGGACAGCGCTATAGCCCCCCCTAGCCCCGGTGGAGCGCCATGCATGCTTCTAGTGTAGTACCATTTCTATTCAGGGAAGAAATCCAATCCTGAGCTATGATTTAGATTATAAAAAGCAACAACCCCCTGTACTAAATATAAAGTATGATGTAACGCTGTAGTCGTTCACTTCCCTTGACCTTTTTTGTAGTCATGTGAAATGTCCCTTCCATTTAATTCAAACCCCCTCTTCGCTTGTGGTTCTTACTTCATGACTTGTCTTTTGAACTTTTTAGCCCAGTTCAGGGGAACAAAAGAAAACAAATCACATTGTCCTTTGAGGAATTTTTGTTTGGTTGCCGCTTTTCATGGCCTCTCTTTTTTTAAGGCACCTCTTTATTCAGGATCCCAAGAAAGTCAATGGTTCCTTACATCCCAGTTTGACAAGTCAGGAGGATACATGCTAATCCCCTTAATCTAGCCTTTCTCTCACACACTGCCACAGGGAGAGAGGGACCGCAGAGAGTAATCCTGTCGGAGAAACAATAGGATTAAGGGCCCGACCCTGTGAGTGACAATCATGAATCCACTGACTGATCTGCAAAGCAGGAGCCCCGACTACTCTCTAGAATGTGACTTTATTTTTGTTTGGGGGGTCTGACAAGGATTGAGGTGAAGTTGGGGAGGGATGGGTGAGATGTGACAGCGGGGAGGTTGCTTCTTTGAGAGGCTGCTGGAGGTCTGACAGGCATTTGGTCTCCTGAGCACCAGGGACCCAGGAATGACTGACAGGTGAAGTGGAAGGACTGGGTGGGTTCGGTATGGGTGCGATCTCATCCATGGGGGTTGTGTGTATATTTGTGGTAAATCTATAGTGTAAATAAAACGTGTGCTGTTGATTAAATACGCAGTCACTGCGGTTTTGGCTCAGAAACTGTATTTGCATCATATTATTTTAGTGGGTAAAGGACATTAACCCCTGCTGCCTCAACCATCGCAGTTTTGGTTGTATAACATCAGTAAAAAAACATGGTGCGCCAACCATTTGTACACAGCTGCGCATACCATGAAACTAATCTCAGTTTCTGTCTCTGCTTTTTTAAAATTCTACTCTTTCCTCTAATGTCACTTAGATTACAAATTGCAAGGAAGCCCAAAAAACATTTAAATGCTCACTAAGCAGAACTGCCAATTCCAGGGGTGTCAAACTCATTTTCGCAGACGGGCGACATCGTAGTTATAGTTCCCCCCAGAGGGCCGTTATGAAGTGTGAAGAAGTGGGAACTCATCTTACAAATCATCTTACATTATCACATATACACAACAGATTGATGGAAAGCCAGTTTTGAAATCAGAAGCCAGTAAGCAATATCTCATATCTCAATGTTGTTAAAAGGGAAGAAAATGTGCTAGAAACAGGACGTTAACACACATGATTGTCTCTTTGTGGGCCAAATAAAATGTGGTCATGGGCCAAATTGGGGCCTTGAGTTTAACACTTGTGGCCTATTTAGTAGGAGGAAGTCAAAGCACAAAATTACCGGTTATGAAACAAGTTTTATTTTATATGTAATTAAATTACTGCTTTTTATTAAATGTAAACACGAAACTGGTTGCCAGCCAACTGAAGCACGTATAAACACACACCCAAAAAAACATTCACACTAACATTACACCTAGGACAATTTAGAGTCTTAAACCTAATAAGTATGTTTTGCAATATGGGAGAAAGCAGGAGTGACGACTGAATCTGATTTGGCCTTATAGCTCAGACTACTTTTGTGGTGTGTTGTTTCCTCCTTTGAAGTCCACATTACATTAAAAAATGATTTAAGTTTTGGCTTGCAATATTGATTAGTGCTGGAAGATTAAAGACAGTATAACTCTGGAAAGAAACCTAATTAAGAATTTATTATTAAAGATTTTACTGATTGGAGCTACTACTTGCCATACACCAGTTCACAGTAATTTGACATTATACAACCCCGTTGACTTTTCCAAAGTCACTTGACATTCATGTGTCTTTTAATTATAGGAAATAATCACATCCATTCCTATCATCGACCTGTTACATGTCAATGCACATTTCATCCTAATACAAAATTAAGAAAATTACAATATATTATTGGTTGAGGCAAATTAAAACAAGATACATATGCTGAAAATGTAACATAATATTAATTACATATGTGCAGAATAATTTTGTTCATCCAGGAAAACAGCAATTATCATTATAAAGTAATAGTAAAGTTATTACAGGAGTCGTATGTATTGAAACTAAACCAACCGCATGCACTTTAATTTTAGACCACTAGATGGCCACATTAGCACGGTATACCAATGTATTCGGCAGACTGTCCAAAATTGATCTCCCAACCTAAAGTCAAATAAAACAAAACAACAACAAAAACAATGAAAAACAACTCAAATGTTCTTCTTATAGTCAATCTCAAAAGAAAATATTCACAACACTGAAATTGTCCCATCTCAAGGAGTCTTGCATCCACTGACAGGAGAAGGATTCCCTGCTACAATCAGAGAAAAGGGCACTTTCAGGGTCCATTGTTCTTCTCCGACATACAACTTTTTGTGATGTACACTAAAGAGTTTGTAATTGAATGCAATTGAACTCTTAAGTCAGGTCATGTCAACTGCACGGCCCGCCACTGCTATATATATATATATATATATATATATATATATATGTGTTTACTATTTCTGTTCTATGTTTACTATTTCTGAATTTACACCAACTGACCGGTACAAGATCGAAGGCTCATCCTCGGATATGCTGCCATGGATATTACGGCCCTGGATGAGGACCCACTCCACTGAAGTCATCTTCCTGCAGCACTTCATTCAATTGACTCTCACATTATCTCATCTATTATTGCATAGCATCATTGTATGTGTCAAATGTTGCCCAGTTGGCATCCATTGCAGCCTGGTCATCCTGGAAGGGGGATTCCCCCATCTGTGGTCCCTTCTCAAGGTTTCTCACTTTTCCCCTAATGAGGTTTTGTGAGTTTTTCCTTGCCCTCCTGGGGGTTAAGATCGGGGATGTCGATTGTGGCTATGTAAAGCCCTTTGAGACTGTCTGTGATTAAGGACTATACAAATAAAATTGACTTGACAATATATATATATATATATATATATATATATATATATATATATATATATATATATATATATATATATATATATATATATATATATATATATATATATATATATATATATATATATATATATATATATATATATATATATATATATATATATATACATATAGCCAATCAGCTCACGGGATGAATCCACTCCATTGGTCAATCTCGCACCAGGAACCAACCACACGCCTTTTGTATGTGCCCGTGGGTATGTAGAAAGCCTCTGAGTCTACTAATTTCTTTGAAACCGTCTTTTGGTAATATAACTGTATTTTTTTATTTTTTTTAATGAATATTGGGTGGCACTGTGTTGCCGACTGGTTAGCATGTCCGCCTCATCTCAAACCTTGTGAGGATAAGTGGCATGGAAAATGGATGGATGGATGAATATTTGGGAAAAACACACATATCACTGAAGCCTCCAAAAGTGAAGCGCAAAGTGGCGAGGGAACACAGGTGATGCATATATGTTAGGCACCTGTGAATTTGCATATTCGCTGAATTCTTTTAAATTATTTTCTCGTTTTTTTCTCCAATCACCCCCTGTTACTAGTGTAAAACATGGTCTTCAGAGATTTTCTGATGGGTTTGAAAAAAATTTCAGGATTGGTGGGGGAAACTAAATATGTGGTTTGCAGGCCACCAGTTGTCCATCCCTGGTATTGCTCATTCCACTATGTCTTTTTCTCTTTTAGTACACATTACTACCCGTGGCACACAACTAATAATAACATGAACAATCTTGATTGTCAAATTACAAAATTTCAGTCCATTTGTATTAGCAAAATGGGTAAAAGTGCAATTGCTGAAATAATTTGATACTGCAATTTAGCAGTAGAATTTGTAGATGATAAATTCGAAACTAGGAAATTTGAATCAATTTTTGTGTAATGTAAAATTATGTAAGTGTGCCTTGACTGTAGCTGTCACTCGTTTTGTGTTACTAAGGTATAGATATATATTTTTTAAATTCCTGCCCCTTTCATTTATTTTCTTTAAAAAATTAAAATGGAGATAAACAAACCAAAACAAAAACATACGACATTCTTGATTTCAAGCCTGAGCCTCACCCTTCAAGTCCGGTATTTTTTTCGCTGCAGGACAACACAAACTAAACTAACGCTTTCTTTTTGATAACGGTCAATCCATCTCTTCCAATCCACACCATGGGAGAAAAGCTGCTCCTTAAATTATAAACTTGCGGCTCCGCCACCCAGCATGGTGAATGACTGGTTAGCACATCCGCCTCACAGTTAAGAGGTGCGGTTCGATCCCAGTCTCCAATCTGACTGTGTGGAGTTGGCATGTTCTCCAGTTTCTTCCCACGTTCCAAACACGTGCTTGGTGGGTTAAGAGCTGGGATAGGCTCCAGCACACCCGCGACCCTTGTGAGGAGAAGCAGCTCACATACTGAATGGATGGATGGATTTTCATTAACGAAATAAAATAAAAATAAAAAATGCTTTTAAAAAACGAAAACTAACTGAAACTGCTTTTTGCGTTACTAAATCTAACTAGTTATAGCGAAAATGTCTTTAGTTATCGTCTTTGGCAGTTGATTAATACACCAGCCTTTCAATTTTAAATGTATTTATTTTGATGTTACTGAAGACATACTTACAAGGGAAGGTCGAACGGTCGTCTGGTAGTTGCAGTCCTCCCGATGTGTGTCGCACAGAAGCAACGTCATCAAGCAGCAGCCATTAACATAAGAGCCGGCAGATGACGAGTTAGCGTGTGTCTTTTGGGTCAAGTCCTTGTATTTTTCCTTTCATTTATGGAAACGATCGATACAGTATACAAAAATAGTACACTGTAAAACTGTGTTTAATACTTCTCAATAACAATTCAATGCACAAATCCATTTTAGAAACTGTCAACAAGGCATATCCTAGGTTCATTTAATTAGGGTGCATACATGCATGCATTTATCTTTGGAAGCACTTGCATGTACTGCACTTATTGCAATTCAACGTCTGTGGACTGTACCCTGTATTATATATTTATAAAAATGTTGAATTTTCACATCTCATCATGGTGTCTAATCTTACGCAAGTAAATTCCAATTCCTTTAAAAACGGAAACTAATACTAAAACTGTATTTGAAAAAACTAAAACTCATAAAAACTAACAGAGCTGCCATGAAAATGTATTAAAAATAACTAACTAAAAAAAATCAAAACAAAATATAAACAAATTATAATTAAATTCCAAAACTATAATTACCCTTAGCCCGCCTACTGACCGTGGGCAGCTGGGATAGGCTCCAGCACGCCGGCGACTCTCGTAGGAGAAGTGGCTTGAATAATGGATGGATGCCCTGCCCCCTGCTCTCCCGATCATGCAATCAATCTACCTTTCTACTAATCATCTTGTGAAGAAACGATTCCCAATAGTCCTTATTTTCAGTTACTGGCTCTCAACTTTCATTTTCTCTTTCTGCCTATGGACACACATTCCTCCTGACCTGCATCTTCGACCATCAATACTGAGTTTCCACCGGGGGCCATGTAGTTTAACTGCAGCAATGGCGGAGGCTGTTACACTGGGCTGCAGCTGATCTGCTATGGATTTCTGACTATGATTTGTGTGGCAAAGTTTTCCGCCAGTTTGATCTTTCTGATGCAACTCTCAATTTATTCAGGCTTGGCACTGGCCTATGTTTTGCACTGGATTGTGTGTCCACATGGCTGGGTTAGAAAGCGTCCCTCTACACCTGCTCCAAATCAAAGTGTGATGAGATTAATTTCTTTGAAGAATTTGTGCTATAGAAATGACATTTCTTTGACTTGATTCTCAATTAATCAAGTGATCCAATTTTTGCACTGACTTTGGTGCATTTCACAAATCTGGGATTTTGTTGTATTTCTCATATGGGCATCATTGTGTGAAACTCCAGGTGCACTGTATGTACGTGGGTGTGTGTGTGTGTGGGGGGGGGTGCGCGCGCGTGTGTGTGTGTGTGTGTGTGTGTGTGCCGGTGGGGGTGTGGGGGTGTGTGTGTGTGGGTGTGTGTGCGTGGGGGGGTGCGTGCGTGTGTTTGTGTGTGTGGATAATCCAGGATCTGTGCAAATGTAACCCATCTACTTGTATCCTTGCATAGTAAGAAGTGGATTTGGGGGCTCAAACATGCAAATCCCCTAGGGTGTGTGATCTGAGGTGCTTGGGTCAAATGTATGTACATCCAAACATTGTGTATCCACAGTGATGACTTTGTTTGTCAAGACGGTAATGTGCCTTAATCTCTTCAAAGACCTCAGGTGCATTCAGAGAGCCTATTCAAAACATTTGGGGAGAAAAGTTTGAGCTGTTGTCCTTACTGGGACTCACAGGCATTGTGAGCATTTGCATTTTTATGTGTGTGTCGTAACTGGCCTCCAGCTAATGGATTAACCTTCTTGTAGCAGGCCCTAACATGCTTCTTATGTCCAACAAATGAGTTCTTGATTGTTCTGTCTATCTTTCAGAATCATTTTGGGTTACATAAATGCTTCAGGCCCCTCCATAATACTAGATTTGAAAAAGGTGGATTCACACACCCCATGCATATTCTTAAAACGTCCATCACGTCATATATAGTTAATCATGAAAAGTAAAGTGCATGTACATGCCGTGAAAAAGTATACAGTAATCCCTCACTACATCGCGCTTCACCTATCGCGCCTTCGCAGATTTTTTTTACAGTGCTTTTTCTTTTTTTGTTTTTAGTAAATCCTGATTGGCTCAGGGGCGTTACTGTTATCTAGAAGTGAAAAAAAGTGAGTTATTTGTAAGAAAACTTTAATATTTCTATTTCTTAAACACATTTTGGGCCTGAAAAGAGGTTTTATTTTTTGTTTCATTCTGCAATACACGGATTTCACCTATTGCGGGTTATTTTTGGAACGTATCCCCCGCGATAAACGACGTATTGCTGTATACACCTTTTCTGAGTTCAGAAACCTATCTACTGTCATACAATACAATACAACTTTATTTGTACAGCACATTTCACAGCAGCTGCAGCCGTAACAAAGTGATTAACATTAAGTATAACATAAAATGGCAATATTCAATAAAGACAGTGAAAGCAGTAATTTCAAATATAAATATATGATACTAACAGATCTAAAGTAGACACCAGAAAACAACAAAACAGTGAACTCTCTCAAGTTGCGTCGAAAGCCAAAGAATAAAAATGTCTTCAAATGAGTTTTAAAACTGGAGAGGGGGCTTGCCTGGCATTTAATGGAATCTCATTCCAGAGGGGGTCACTGATGGTGTAGTGGTACACTCGCCTAAGTTGTGTGCGGGCAGCGTGGGTTCAGTTCCCACTCAGTGACGGTGTCTATGTCTGCCCTCTGACTGGCTGCCGACCAGTTCAGGGTGTAGTGCGCCTTTCGCCCGTAGTCAGCTGGGATAGGCTCCAGCACCCTCCCGCGACCCTCTACAGGAAAAGCAGTGTGGAAAATGACATTACATGACATCTCATTCCAGAGGGAAGGACCAGCAACTGAAAAGGTGCGCTCCGAGGTTCCGCTTAGTCCTCGGCACCTCCAGTAATGTCAAGTAGCAGGTGTGTAGGAGCTCAGCACAGGAACAGCCCCGCCAATTTCAAAGAAAATGCATTCAAATTGATTAATTAAAATCCCCAAGTCACTGTACAGTTAATTCAGAGATTTATTTCTAATTTGTGTTCATGTGTTCCATCCATCTGTAATTGTTTTTCACAATATAATTTCCTGATTTTTGGGGTGTTTCTAAAGAGTGGCGGAATAAGCTACTTCTAAATTTGGCATGGGTCTTTCCTCCACCACTTATATATATATATATATATATATAAAGCATTAACCATGGTGATTAACTCAAAATGTTTTAACTTAGTTAAATATTTTAACTCAGTTAAGATTTACATCAAAACTAATTTGCATACTTTGCAAATATTGTACCATATTAGCTGTACATCTTACATGATCTCAGAACAAAACACCGTCTTCAAAGTAAGACTGGTCCTTGCAAACCAACACTTTTGGATTGTGGCATGTTTTGAGAAATGTTTCTATTTTGCTAATAATGCCTGTAAAGATATCTCTGTTTAGATCATATTCAAGAATCAAAGAAAGCTATTAAAACAGTCTTTTAATTACATATACTTCATATTTACTGATTTTGCATTAATTCCAAGATATTATTCAACTAAATTTCTATTAGAAGCCTCACAAAAAATAGTAGTTGAAAAATTGTATTAATGGCAATTAATCATGGAAAATTTTTGTGATTAATTAGTTGAAAAATATAATCGCTTGACAGCACTAATATGTATATACAAAGATGGATAGATGGATGGATGGATAGATAGTTAGAACCTGACTGAGCACCTTTATTCCCATCTGTGGTTATGCTATATTACTAATGTGCAGTTAGTTAACCTGCTATGACTACACCCCAAAAGTGCATGTTTCCATCAAATAGTCAGTTGGGGGGGCTGTTTTAGAGCACTTGTTAAAAGGCTGCTCAACGATGAAAAAAATTATAATCACGATTATTTTAGTAATAATTGAAATCACGGTTAATTCAAACAATTATTTTTTTCTTTTTGATACCAAACCAAAAAAAATAAATAAATATATATATATATATATAAATGGAAAACAATATTTAGGCAAATCAAGTTAATTTCATCTAAAAGTACATCTATCTTTTCAGCCCTTACAATGTATAAAATGTGGCTTTGGGCGTGGTGACGTATCTTGCTGAGAGCTGTCGGCTCTTGAGAACTGAGAACGCTCCATATGTCACCCACGCCATGTCCGGGTTATGTCTATACTGTACTGTACTTGTTCAAACAGCTGCCAGTACATTTCTCAAGGGCGCATCTAACATTTAAGCAAGTCATCTACTTTAAAGAAAGCAATATAGAATAAAATATGAAACAATATGATTCGCTGAAAGAAGAGGACTCTGCCTCTCTGAACACACTCAGTCTAAGTAGTCCATGGGCTTTAGAGTGAATTGCAGAACGTGCATCTCATCCACACTTTCACCATTTTATGTATTTTTTTTTTATGCAATTTTCTTCCCCCTGCGCCAAATCAACTTCTTTATATGAAGTGAATATTCAAATAAAAAAAGGTCTATAAAATTTAGGCTTTAATTTATTTGAATTGTGGGTATTTTTTATTTATTTATATAATGAATTACTTTTGCGCCGCTTCAGCTTATTATGTTTTATTTTTTTTTATTAATCCAGAAACTGCCTGTGTATGCTCTAACCTGGTGGTATGGCACAGGGTCCTTTCCTCTGCTCACATCTGTCGTGTTCTTCAACGGAACAAAGTAGACGGGGCAACAACTGCAGGCTTGTCGGTGGCTTTATTTGTCTCTGCTCACACATTCACCCCAAAGCAACAGTGCCTCCCCAATATATACCATCCCCGTAATCAGGATCAGCTGCAGGCCGTAATCAAGCACCGTCAGTCCCAAACAATACAATACACCACAACAAACTAGATCATGTAGGTTAGTTTGAAAAAAAAAAAAAAAAAAAAAATATATATATATATATATATATACAGTGAACCCCCGGTTATCGCGGTTAATGGGGACCGAGACCACCCGCGAAAACTGAAAATCCGCGAAGTAGCGTCGCACCTTCAAAAAAAAACAAAAAAAAAAACACCGTGTATATATATACTTCGCACCTATATATATATATATGTATATATATATATATATATATATATATATAAATATATATAGGTGCAAAGTAGCGGCACACCTTCAAAAATGCTTAAAAAAAAAAAAAAAAAAAAAAAAATATATATATATATATATATATACTGGTAGAGAGAGAGAGTGAAATTCATGTTATAACAAAAAAACAAATTATTATTAAAACTTATTATTTTTTTATTCCCCAGCCATTATTTTTGTATTTATTCAATTACTTCTTTTTGTATTTATTGAATTACTTCGACTTTTACCTGCTGGTACGCCGTCCGGTGTGCCCTGTGAATGTTATGATCCTCCAGCAGAACTGGAGGATTGAACAGGACTCTCCAAACGCAGACCCGGGAAAAAAGGTGGTGATACAAAGATATTTATTATCACAATATAGTCAGTGTAATCAGCGCGTCTCGCAGCAGTTGACGGCATGGCGCGAGACGATCGCTGGAGGAACGCCTACACAGCTGAAAAAACAAAAACACACGCGGCATGACAGGCACGGATCATGACAGTGAAATGAAAGGTGGCTTTCTTCATTTATTTATTTATTCATTCATAACTGACAGCCTCGCGCTCCGCCGGTGCCCGGGCGGAAGTTGTTTCTCTTCGGCTTAACTGCCACGCACGCCGGCCGCAGCTCGGGTACGGTCCGAACCGCGCGAAACGTCGCCCCCGATCGTGTCCGTCGCCACCAATCGTGTCCGGGGGAACCTGCTCTTCTTCGTCCACTCTCCTCTTCGGCGCACGCCGGCCGTCTAACCGCTTCAGCGCCCCCTTGTGCCGCTCGGCGAAACTACAATGCCCCCGAATATTTTTTAGACCCGCGAAGCACTGAACCCGCGAAAGGTGAACCGCGAAGTAGCGGGGGTTCACTGTATATATTAGGGCTGTCAAAATGAAAGCGTTAACTCAGGTGATTAATCCCGAAAATTTTAACTCCGTTAACTCAGTTTGATTTTCTTAAAAAATAATTAGCATAGTTTGCAAATATTGTGCCATATTAGCTGTTTTAGCAAGTCTCAGAAAAACACACTGTGTTTAAGTTACCACTGGGCGTTGCAAACCCACACTGCTGGAGTGTGGCGCTTGTAGGCAGTTTTGAAAAATGTTTTGAAAATAAATCTGTAAAAATGTCTCCATTTATATCGTATTCAAGAATCCAAGAAAGCTATTAGAACAGTCTTTGAATTAAATATACTTCATATTTGGTGATTTTGTATCAATACCAAGATATTATTCAAGTAAATATCTGTTCTAAGCTTTGCAAAAAATAGCAGTTGAAAAATGTGATTGCACACAATTAATCATGGAATTTTTTTGTGATTAATTAGTTAAAAAAGTTAATCACTTGACAGCACTAATATATATATATATATATATATATATATATATATATATATATATATATATATAAATTTCTCTCTTCCAAATATTAGAATCGGTAGCATCGAGATGTGATTTTAAAGTTCTGCTACTTACTTTTAAAATATTGCACGGCTTAGCACCTTCTTATCTCGTTGACCTCGTGGTACCATATGTTCCGTCCCGAAACCTTCGCTCACAAAATGCTGGTCTTTTAGTGATCCCGCGAGCCAAAAAGAAGTCCGCAGGTTCTAGAGCGTTCTCTATTCGGGCACCAATGCTTTGAAATGCACTACCCTCAGATATTAGAGGCGCCACCTCAGTAGAAATGTTCAAAACACTATTAAAGACGCATTTATACTCTTGTGCATTTAGCTGAAATATTTGTTGGCCTGTTTACTGCCGCTTTTTTTTTCTTTTGTTTTCTTTTCTGCCCCCTTTTCCCCCGGCTGGGGGATTAGGTGACGGTGACCCACTAGGAAGTTTAAGGCATTGACCAACTGGGCATGCACCTGTTCCAGTGATGTCGTCTTGCTGCAGCGCGACATTTGATCAATTTATTTATTTACTTTAGCATCTAATTTAATTATTTGTTGGCCTGTTTACTGCCGGTTCTTCTCTTTTCTGCCCCCTCCTTCCCCTGCTTGGGAATTAGGTGATGGGGACATGCTTTGAAGATTACGGCATTGACGAACCGGGAAGGGACCTGCTCTGCCGAAGTCGTCTTCATGCAGCGCCTTTTCTGATTTCCTTATATTTCAGCACTTCATTGAACTACTTGTTGGCCTGTTTGCTATTTCTATTCTTTCTTTTCTGTTCCCAATTCCCCGAATTAGGTGATGGCGATTCACTTGGAAGTGGCTGTACTGAATTTACACCAACTGACCGGTACAAGATCGAAGGCTCATCCTCGGATATGCTGCCATGGATATTACGGCCCTGGATGAGGACCCACTCCACTGAAGTCATCTTCCTGCAGCACTTCATTCAATTGACTCTTATATTATCTCATCTATTATTGCATAGCATCATTGTATGTGTCAAATGTTGCCCAGTTGGCATCCATTGCAGCCTGGTCATCCTGGAAGGGGGATTCCCCCATCTGTGGTCCCTTCTCAAGGTTTCACACTTTTCCCCTAATGAGGTTTTGTGAGTTTTTCCTTGCCCTCCTGGGGGTTAAGATCGGGGATGTCGATTGTGGCTATGTAAAGCCCTTTGAGACGGTCTGTGATTAAGGGCTATACAAATAAAATTGACTTGACTTCCTAAAAATGAGTCCATATTAGTTGGGACCCACCATATATAAATTTAATATAAAGTTTAGGGAGAGACAGTTTGATGCCGGAGTTGATTTTATTAGTTTGCACTGATCAAATAAGTGGAATCCAACGAATGCACCATATAAATAAAATTGTATTGTATTGTATTGTCAAATAATGTATTGTGTTAAAAAGTCCAGATCAAATTATGATATATAATTAGTTGCATGAAGCAATATAAAAAGCCAAGTACACGTTTGAGGTTTAAAATAAACAATTTTATTTTGTGTTATCTGATGGTGATGTTGAGGTTGTGCCTGAAGTCTAATGAGTGGAGTGTAGTTGCCAGAGCTGCATACAGGTGAGAGTTGCTGAAACGCAGACAGTACACTGGGCTGCTCACCAGGTCGGAGCTCAACTGGAAAAACTGCATGATAAACAAACAAAAACAGATTTATTATTTGATGCAACTATCATGTTACAAGGCTTGAAATATAGATTTCTATGCAGTTTTGCTAATCAATGACTTCATTTAAGGAGCAAATTTCTAATTTTGAGGAGCAATTCTTTTGAAGGGTAATAGCAGGGATTTCAAGCGATGGTTTTATCATCAAACAATAAAATTACGACAATATAATGAATTTTAACGGATTCTCTTTTTCATTGAATCAACTGTTTTCATTTCTTATATTCACTTTGTGTATAGCAGTAAACTATTTTGTCTCGAAAAAATGAGGCAATGTCAAACAAATATGAATTTCAGTTTTTCTGAATGTGGTGTAGGGACTCAAGACTTATTACATCAAATGAAGAGAAGTTATTTGTTATACGTGTTCCTATATGCCACTGGCAAAGATAGATGACCAATAATAATGTTAATAATAATAGTAATTAAATAATGTTGTGAATTTACACTTTTACGCTTAACAACAAAAAAAGTAATATTTTTCAATGCATACCGAACTGAAAACCGTGAACCTTGTAGATGTGTACATTTGTGTGTGTGTGAGTGTATCTATCTACCTGTCTATCTATCTATATATATATATATATATATATATATATATATATATATATATATATATATATATATATATATATATATATATATATATATATATATATATATATATATATATATATATATATATATATATATATACATACATACACACACGCACACCCACCCCCACACACACCGATAAACACACCTGTAAGCATTCAGTCCTTCTTTTGTCCCACAGTCGAACAACACCATAGTAGGAGGAACCGCTGGCTATCATGTGATTTCCATCTGTTTGCATGCAGTATAAGGCACTGTCATGAGGTTCCTCCCATTCCATTACATTCTTCCTGTTGACAAAAAGAGCCAGATTTACATACAATGATGAAAAACAAAATCTGCTTACATTTCTGTGAAATACTTTACTCATAACAAAGATAAAACTATCTTTTTTTATATGTAGGCTAAAGCTTACAGGTTTCGTGCACATTTGAGATTTCAAAATTCCATCCTTTCCCCTACAACCCAATTGCCAGACATTGCAGTAAATATTCAGAATCAGAATCTGAATGCTCTTTATTGTCATTGCACTAAGTGTGCAACGACATTAGAGCTCTCCTCTCCCTGCTCCAGTGCAATACAACAATAATTTAATTATATATATAAAATAGATTAAGTAAAGATTAAATAATTGAATAGAAAATAAATTCAAAATTGGATAAATAAAAACACATTATGTTGCAGTTTTACGAGGTAGCTCGGGTGAATATTGTCTTTAATGATATTGAGAGTTCTGCTGAGACACCGGTTGGTGTAGATGTCCAACAGGGAGGGGAGAGGGCAGCCAACAATCCTCTCTGCGCTGTTTTGACTGTCCTCTGGAGCCTCACTCTGTCTGCCTCAGTGCAGCCGCCGTACCATGAAGAGACGCAATATTAAAATAATTAGTGACATTTGAGTCAATAGATGATATATTAATATGATTCTTTATGCTCATTATGAGCTATGTTAATGATCATACAAGATTGGATGCGTATACGTCCAAGTTAATGCCTGACGAGGTGTACGATTATTAATTAAGGAGTACAGGATGATGATGGAGGTTTGAACCAACACACAGTGGAGAACGGTTGCCTCCGTGCCATCCATTATTCCTTGATATCATGTGCATCTCAAAGGGCATTAACTTGCTTATACTATGGTTATTTGCAAAGGAGAATAATTAACTAAACCAATTAATAATTTTATAGGTTTTATGTAAATAATAATAAATCTAAATAAATATTACATTTTACAAAAGCAATTACTTTTCCATTGCAACACTTGAAGGTTTGATTATGAAGTCATTCCAATCCAGATAGATTTTCTAATACAATGTTATAATAACAACAAATGTATGAGAATAAAATCAGTTTTTATTATTGCACATTATTCACTAGCTTTGAATGCGACGGTTGATGCATGCTCTCTGACTGGCAATGCTCTACTCTCTTTCTTGGTCATTGTTAAATGGACAGTAGCATAATATTTTTGCAGGGCATCATTAAAATCATCAACGAGGAAGTGTTCAATTTTTATCAGCTTTTGTGACAGGATGTTTCGTTGTGTTTTAAAGGCCAATTTCATCTTTTCTTCATTTCCTCAGCAGCATCTCAGTAACCAAAGGTGTAGGAATCACTAAATCGATCTACTGATGACATACCATCCGGAGCAACTCGGGGTTCAGTATCTTGCTCAAGGATATCTCCACATACTCACAAATGGCTGGGGATCCAACACACAATCTCTCGTTTGTGAAAGACCACTCTACCACTGAGCCACACTGCCCCAAAGACTATTTTATTTCACTGAATGTCCCTTTTAACATGGTTTTGAGTTATGCTAGTGACATACTGACAAAATAACACCTCCAAACATCGGAAGGGTTACCACTGTGGTTAGGAGAAGGAAAACATTTAAGGAGAAAGTTGTCTAGTCTATCAATAAGCATTGATCCTCCATTAGTGCTGCTTCATCAATAAGAGATTAAGAAACACCAGGGACACAACTGGCAGACATCCATGCATGCAAGCACACATTGAGTGATAAATCACAGTGGACAGTAATACAAGACGTGGCACTTGTAAATATTGTATGGTCGAATTCAGACCTCGATCAATACACAGACTGGGCCAATGTTTGATTCACTGTGTTGCTAATTAACAATACTAGTTTCAAATGTCAGAGCAATTCATTTTTAAAAATGGTTATGAAGCTTCATCTGCTACTCACTGAGCAAAAAAACACCGCACACTCACATGTTCCCAATTTTGGGCTTCCCAAGAGTGTTCAGATTAACAAAGCAATTGCAATATTTGTCTGCTTTGTTTGCATTCTTCTTTGATGTCCGACCGAATTTCCAGACAACCTCATCTTCCAAGCTTCTTGATGCTGGTGAAGGTGAACAACTATTAATTATTAATATCTAAAGAGGGACCCCCTCTTGAAACTTTCACCCCATCCCTACCCTTTTGTAAATCCCGAGTGATCTGCCAATCAGATCATATTAATTTTACTTGAATGAATCTCACTACCCCAAAATACAGCAAAGAAACCGCTAATATCCCAAGTGAATGCTACGGTCAGAATTAATTTACAGACTTGGATGCCTTTTACTAGTAGGTGGGTTACTGCAATTATGAAGAGTTTAAATCATAACTTCACATAACTAAAAGGCAAATAATATTATTGTAGTGTATTCAAACAAAACCGGCCCTATGATCGTCATGTCTTGTTTTCTTAGTTTTAGTGCTGCATTTTACATTGAGATGTCTGCCTTTGTTTAGGAGTAATCGTTTTCTCTTGTTTTAGAACCTTTACTTCCCACCCTCGTGTTTCCTCGTTATGGTGACTGTCTCTCCCTGTTGTCCATCTGTGTGTAAATAGTCTGCATCTACCCCTAATAAGATTTGTAAATTCAGAGGTCACTGATGTTGATGGACCTGAGATGGGGATCCTGTCTTACCATCTGTTTTGGTTCCGGTCTTCTGTGCGAGTTATTGCAAAACAAAATCAAACAAGCCTGCATTTATGGTCCTTGCTTTGTGCACCAGATCATTACTCTGGAATGAAAGACAGCCTTCCCCAAATTGTTCCCAGAATTTTAGAAGCATACAATCAACCAAAAGACCTTGCTCTGATGTAAATTGAATCCAAGGGGAGAAATAAAAGGCCAATCCCAATTCCAGATTGATTAACAAATTGATTAGGATGGGTACACGGACACTCGTGCGCGTTAATGTTAATTGTCAAGACAGAAAAAAATACCTTCACCAAGCACAATGCATTGGTGGCGTGGTGATGTTTTTGGTGGGAACTAATGGGTCAGATTGATCAAAGGGAACACCATATGGAAAAATTTACTCTTTCGTGTTTCTATATAGTACAAATAATGAGGTCTATCAAGTGCCTTCTCACATATTAAGTGTGAAATTAAGTGAGACAAATTAACAAAAAAAAAATACCCACACCAGGTAAATTCTACTTTGCTAGCCAAAGATCCCGAGCAAAATTAGAACTATCACGCCGAAGCCAAAAAGTCAGCAGAGCAGTAGTTTTAGCAGAGATCACTAACAATGTTACCAGGATTAGCTGGGCTGGGCTACATCAGGTTGGGATTTGGTTGTGTTTGGGGATGCCACAATAATTTTCCAAGGCACTGTGGACACCCTTTCTGTGGGTGGGTGGGGCAAAAGAGGAGACAGTTAAATGCTGGCATGAAACAAATCTAGGCCTCTAGCGAAGTACAGCAGTATGTGACTGGTGATGGAGGTACGCTCACTGCTTGAGAAAGAGTTCCCCTAAAACAAGCAAATTCCACCATGGCAAAAAATATGCTGGGTAAATACAGAACATCTACTATTATTGCTCCCTGGGGTAATTTGACAAAAGCATGACAGGCCCGTTTTTTTTTTTTTTTTTTTTAATGACATGGGAATTACGTGGAATTATAAAAACAGCATAATATGCCCCCTTTAAAGGATTAAGACATTAAGGTAACGCAGTGTGGAAATACTTTTATCAAGCAAAAAAGACACATTTGCGCTCACTGTGGGCTTAGGCGAAGGTCCCAGAGTCTAATAAATGTGTCATAGCCACAGGTGAAGAGGTGAAATGGGGTCTCAAACACCATATCCAACACGCCAGCCCCTCGACGGAACCCTGAACCCAGTTTGCAGACACACTCCAACCT